>NC_142009.1:112657083-112957083 GCF_049901735.1 Notechis scutatus | reverse complement strand
GCCTCTGAGATCTTTTAAGGTTCCATTAAATTACAGTTTCCCTGCATAACATTTTGCTTTTTTCTTGGAATACTGTTCTGAATAACTACAACTTTCTGGTGATTTGACAGTACTAAACCACACTACCATAAATGCCAAACAGAGCCACAATCAACAGCAGAAATTAAGAGATTAGCAAAGTCCCCAAATGCACTGAGTCATTTATTCCAAGATCAACTGAAGATGGTCTCTGAGATTTTCTCAAGAGAAAACTTGCCCAACCTGGATCTGAAGTATAATTTGTAAAAGGACCTGTACCTCCTTTATGTGTGTTCCACTCTCATTTCAAGTGGTGGAAACTGAGGTTCTGGCAGAAGATGGAAACAGCAGTGATTCTTCTTGTGTTGTGTCTGTTTCTATATTTTGGAGAACTGAACTTCTCTGCTGGATACTTCTTAATTTGATGACCATCCTAGAGGTCTACTCTGTCTTTTCTTCAAGCATCAAAAATTTTTGGACTGAGTCTGACTTCATATACATGCTGTCTGAAATGCTGATCCTGGAAACCAGATAGCCTAGTTTGGACCTGTATAGATTGTCATCAGCTTCATAAATAATTATTGAGTAGTGTAAATATAAATGTTGACAGTAGAATGTAGTGTAGATACTAGAGGCTAAGAAACATAATATTTACCCCTCTCCATGAGAACCTAGCTATATGTACATAAAAGTAAACCCAATAGATTTCTTGTTATACTAAAATTATTTTAGGAACAAAATAAGGTACTTAGGATGGCTTCCTTTGTAAAGATTTTAAGGAGCAGATTTGACAAGCATTTGTCAGGTTAACTTTAATGTGGAGTATTTTCCTTTGAAATAGAAAAAGCAGGTTATGAATTATGGAATAATTTTAAAGTGATGAATAGTCATATATTTTTGGAATATTTTTAATATTTTCACAGCTGGGCCATGAGTGGACAATCAAAGAAACTACCAGAGAGCAATACATATGTAATGCAAGCGATTTACTGCCTATATTTTTAAAATCAAATTGCTAAATGAAAGCTGCAGAATCTCACATATATCACATAAATGCTTGATGAGATACTGCAAGCGTTGTAATCAGAATTTTTCTTTAATCTGAATGTGGAGTATTATGAAGTAAATGAAAATTCTTAACAAATGCTAGACTTACCAAACAAAGAATTGAATTCTCAGCAAATTCAGACTTACTAAAAATATTTGATGGAAGGGATGAAAAACTATAGAGTAAAAACACAGCTGGAAATATTGATATACTCTAAGCTTTTAGAAGTAGTCACCAACTTACAAATTTTTTTTAGCGACTGTTCAAAGGTATAATAAGACTGAAAAAGTGACTTAGGATTGGTCTTCATATTTACAATTGTTGTGGAATATCTGCTGAATGGTGATCAAAATTTGGGAGTTTGGCTGGTCATTGGCATTCTTTTAGAGAGTAATTGAGGACACCTGGAGGTTTATCTATGTCATCAGGGTCACCTGAATAGTACAAATGGGTGTGGAGCCTTCTTGAAACTGTTGAAAGATTGGAGATAGATTCCTCACACTCTGTTGAGAAAGGGTGGTTCAATTTTGATATAGATGGCTTCTTTAACCCCTCTTTCTGGGTTTTCTTTAAAGATGTTTCACTTATCATCTAAGAAGCTTCTTCAGCTCTGTTTTATAGATTCCATCCCTTCTTAGGAAAAACACATATACATTCACATATATACATTCATCCAAATGCAGACAATTGTAGATTTACCGTATTTTCCAAGTATAAGATGTTCTGAAGTATAAGACACGCCTAGCTTTTGGGAAAGAAAACAAGGGAAAAAAACCAGCCTCTGCCTCTGCCTCTGCCCCATTTTTGATCTCCACATCCTATTTTCAGCCTTCGCGTACCCCATTTTTGGCCTCTGCCTACCCCATTTTCAGCCTGTTCAGGTCGGTGGGGATCAGAACGGGCGGAAAATGGGGCGTGTGAAAGCCAAAAACAGGGTTTGTAGAGGCTGAAAATAGGATGCGGAGGCCAAAAATGGGGCATGCGGAGGCTGGCAATAGGTGATGGCAATCCCTGCAGCCTGAAACAGCTGATCGCTAGAAGGCTGATCCTACTGACAATCAATTGCTTTTTCTAATCAGGCTGTGCTGAAGCTGACCAGGTCATTTGCTGCAAGGAGACAAATTGCTGGGAGGCAGAAGACGAAGGATGGGAGCCGGCCGTTGGGCGGGGCTTCTGCAACATTTGCTGTATAAGACACACAGACATTTCCATCCACTTTGGAGGGGTGGAAAAAGTGTGTCTTATACTCCGAAAAATATGGTAATTTTGGACTGCAGTGCAAGATTCATCAGAGTAATAGATTATCTTTCACCTATGATTGCTAATGAGAATATAAAAACTGAAACAGAATGAAGTAGGATACATGTCATCTTTTATATATAAAATATATTGCCAAATCTTATTTCTCATAAATACTGAGGAGGTGTGATGTTAGAAAAAAAAAAAAAGCTCCTGAGAAATTAGATTTTTGCAAAGCTAAAAATTTTATTAATTATTTTCATTCTTTTTTTAAAAGAGAAAACCTAACTGAAACCAGAAGGTAGGTTCAAAGGTACCAAAATGATGTTGGGAAAAAATATATACATATTAACATGCATCACAAAATTCAACCAGAACAGAGGGTTGGGGAGCCCACAAATTCACATTCAAGTACATACATGGAACTTCAGGTGATAAAAAAAGTTGGGCACAGAATTTACCTGCATATCCTGTTTGCTTTTAAATGAACAGATGTCCATGTTTTTAAATTAAAGTTGTTTCTAATCTTGTTATTTTAAACATATTATAATAGTAATTTCAGCTTCTTTTATTACAGTGATTAACCATTTACCTGGTAAACTGTCTTCATTAGTTTTTTTTTCTGCAAAAAGCTAAATTTAAAATGTATAAATAATAGATAAGATTAGACTCATTTCCTGATCATCAGTCTTATAGCACCAAATGGTATCAAAGTTGTTAGATAACATATAAAGGATTTCTATAATTACCAAAATGAACTAAAATGTAGAAATAGAATATTAATGTTATGGGTGGTAGATTAATATAACTCCAACACATTTCATGCTGTTAGTAAAGAGGTATTTCAAATAGTATAATGGCATCTTCCTTTTAAAAAATCCAAGGTGTTTTCATAGATGGACACAGTTTTTATATATAACTTCCTCTGATATGTGTAATGTTTTATGTAAGTTTTACATGTCTTATCAAGGACAAACCTACCCCAAGCTCAACAGTTATCACACACAATTGCTAACTGTGGATGCTATTTGGTCATCAAAGGGAGACCAGGTTTGGTAGAGGAAGACCAGTGTGCAAAATTTTGGAATGTGTTTTGGCTGGTTGATTGGAACCCTAAAGAAAAATACTGCAACATTTTGCTCCAAGTCTATGTGATTAGAATCCTATTTCTGAAATTGTGACCTTTACTTTCAAAGAAATGAGCTTTCCTACAAAAAGTAGATTGGAAGAAATGGAGCATGTGAAGTACTGGTTATGTGTGTTTTGAAACAAACTTCTGTTCATGTCTGAATTTGTTACTGGTTTCTGAGATTTTAAGGGTTCACTTAGAAACGTTTGGCTGTTTCAATTACTGAATCAAAACCTTAACTGAACCTTACAATCTAGTTCTTTTGCCTTAGGCTTTTCCTGCTGGTTTCAGTATGTTTGGATGTCACTGATGAACTAGTAGGAAGACCTGCTGTCCATCGATCTAAAGCTAAACAACTGAACTAGTTTTGAGGACAAATGAAAGAAAATGTGGCTTCCTTGGGGAGACAAGATAGCTTAACCAAGACTAGCATTCAGCAGAATTTCTAAAATGTCTGTGTCGATAGTGGTTAGCACAAAATTGTATTTGCCTCCAATAATAGTATGGACAAATGCCCAATACTTTGACCTGACTCTGGTGATAATCCAAAGTTCTTCTGATGATCTGCCTATGATCTCCATATAGCACAATCATAACCATTATCTTCCCTTTCTTTTATATCCCTCAATATTACCAAGCATTGTTATCTTTTCTAATCCAACTCTTTGCTTGCACCATGTGCCCAATATGAGGGTATATTTACCATAAGGGTTTCCTCTTCAAAATAAACTACCAAATAGTAGAGAAATGAAGATGAAAGGCTATGACCCTTTCATTTAGTTTTTATGTATTGCTTTCCCCAAAAGTAGCTCCTGGGATGATGCAAATTTGTGAAAAATAATTTACCTACTGATCTACTGAGAGGTGGAAAAATGAATCTTTATGCATACAAAATATCCAAATTTAGACCAACCCATCTTCTGTCTTCCTTAAAATATCCTGATGTGCTCATATTCATAATAATAAATAATTCATTAGGAATTAAAACACATGTTTCTTTAGCATCTCTGTGGCTCCTTCTCAGTCTTCAGTTGCAAGAAATTATATTTAGAATCTGGAAAAAGTAGATATATTGATATAAATACAAAAAGCAGGCTAGTTAGACCAATAATCTTCCCTATAATGATGTATAGGTGTGAGAGTTGTACACTAAGAATGGCTGATCAAAGAAGAATTGATGCCTTTGAACTATGGTGCTGGTGTAAATTACTGTGTATACCATAGCCAACCAGAGCAACCAACTGTTCTGACCCAAACCTGGTTCCAAGAGAGCAAACACAAGACAAAGGAAGGAGTATAACCTTTTTATGCTTCAGCTAAGAATCCTGTTTCTTCACAGATAAAAGGCTGCTTCCAGCTAATTAGCTCTGACAAGAAAGAGCCTTGCCAAGGTTTTCAAGTCTGACAAAAAACAACAGATAAGAAATAGTTTACAAGAGTCTTCAAATACCAACTGTAATGTCCACGAGGCTGAGTTCAAAATTTCTTTGCCTTCTGCAAAGAAGGTTAGTTTCACAGCTGGCTTTTATCTTCTTGAAGGAGGGGCCATTACCTTGCAGCCTTACTCCTGAGTCCCCCTTGCTGTTGTAACTGTTCTTTCCTCTGTGCATGCACACTTGGCACAGGTTCTTCGGGAACCTCCTAATCACTGCTGCCAGCCCCCACAATATCTGAAGGCAGCAGTCCACTCCCTAATAGTTCTGGCCCCTCATCTGAGTCCTTGCTCTCCTTAGCTGTCTGCACCTGCTGCCGGCTAACCACAACACCAACAGAGAGGTGCTGAATCATATAAATCTCGAAACATCACTAGAAGCCAAAATCACAAGACTACCTCTAATTTACTTTGGCCATGTCAGGCGTGCAAATTCATTGGAGAAGTCAGTGATGCTAGAAATGGTTAGTGGAACAAGAAGAAGAGGCAAGCAAAGAACATGCTGACTTGACAATATCAAAACTGATGCAAAGATGAAAGATCCAACAACTGAAAGAAGCTGTCCTTAATTGGGCAACATGAACAGGACTTACCTATAAAATTTCCATGAGTCGGATATGACTGAATGGTTAAAACAACAAAATATTTAGAATCATATTAGTTCAAGAAATAAATGAACCTGTATCAAATTATAGAGGCTTGCTGCAATAGAGGAAAACTCAATTTTCATGCTAAGAAAATGGCAATATATTACATCTGTATGATACACTGTGTACGATAGAACTTAACATTAAACTGTGGCAGAAAATGTGAGAATTCTTTATATTACTTCAGATTCAGAAAATTAGATTCCTCTGGAATCCTACAACTTCCAATTCCAACTGCACCTTTTTATTAGATTTTTATTCTGCCTTTATTACTGTATAAGTAATTCAATACCCAACTTCCTCCTACAATGTTCTCCACAACAACTCTATGAGTTGGGGTGGGCTGAGAGAGAGTGACTGTAGGAGATGACCAGGCTGAGCCCAAGGGAGGGGTCAAACACATCATAAGTCTTGAGTTCCTTCACATCCACAAGAGATCTCAGTCCAGCTCTCCTTGAATTCCATTGACTCTTATCTACCACCAATTTGCTTTTACTGTTAGTAGTTCAGATTCTGGTAGGAAGTGTTAGTATGCATTAAACTTGTATTCACCTGAATTGCCTTGGCTCCTGATTTACCTGACAGTGACTGGCTCAAAGTCATCCAGCTGACTTCTTTCTTTGCAGATCTTTGCATCAAAACATTGCTTTTGGGAGTAGAATTGGTGGAAATTATGTTATCTCAGATGATGGATCATCGGGGCATTGCTAAGCATGTGAATGATCTGAGTCATGAGGTCTTGTCATAATTCTGAATGCATTTTGCATGTGTTAACTTATTAGTTACAGAGGTAAATTGAAAAATAATTACCAGAGCAAAACCTTTGTGAGCAAGAACACAACAATCTGACATTTCTTCAACATTTTTGAACAAGCATTGGCTGCTTGCCTCTAATCTTTGCCCAACTGGAGAATTTAAGAAAAGAGAATAGGTCACAATACTGTGAAGAAATTAATGTTTTGTGGACAGGGAAACTTGACTTTAAAGTGAAGTATGAAAAAGGCAAAGCATGCTCAACATGTGAAATCCTTTCCCCTTACCGCAAGCAAAAATCAAACTTTAGATACACAACACACACACATACACACAGAGAATGAGAGAGAGAGAGAGAGTCTATTTTTTGAAATGGAGAAATATTATCACCAAGATCAAGCTATTTTTTCCCAGTGGCCCCAAACTTTATTGATTATTCCTAGAAGCTTTATGCATTTTTTTTGACAGAAGACAGTACAGCTTCCATCATCTTCCTCTAGCAAAGGGGTGTCAAACTCGCGGCCTGTGGGCTGGATGTGTCATACCCACGCCCAGTTTAGTGAAGGGGGAAAAAAGTCACTACACATCACATGACGATACTGTCAGGACGCGAGTTTGACACCACTCTCTAGCAGTTGTGAAATCCTCCTGATTTCACTCCACTCCTTGGCACACACCTATGTTACTGCTCTGCTACAGCCACAATGGATCCTCTGCTACTTAAAGAAAACTCTTATCTCTGAGGAGAGTTTTCTTCTTGGCTCTTCTTTTTTGCATCAGAGCCAGTTGTGTATTAGGTTAGGAACAGCTCTTTCAAGATAAGGGGAAGGCTGATCTCTTTCCTCTCTCTCCTTTTTAATGTCTCCACTCCTTTTTACTGTTTTTTCAAATAAAGATGCAGTTATCTATGACCGATGAACTTGCTTCATACATTTTTGCCATCCTGCTTCTTGAATTTCTTAGCGCAAATAAGTACTGTTCTTTTTAAAAAAAGTTTCTCTAAATGAGAAACTTCCATCACAGATGCATGTGACAGCCTATGCTACAATTACAGTAATGAAGAGAAGCAATTAATTGGGTAAAGCTTTTGCCAATTCTATACTTTGAAAGGATAAAGGCTGGATTTATTAAACAAAGTGATATCTTATGTATGAATATCTTTCTTCTTGGAGTCCAAAGCCACATACATAATATTCCCCTCATGAATATTTTTTTCCAACAGCTATTCTGGAGCGAAGGATTAGTGATTGGCCCAAGGTCAAGCAGGAAGCTTCCCTGAGTATTTTGTCTTTTATTAATTCTTGCATCATACTGTTTTCCAAGAGCTTCTCAAGGCAAGAAAAAAAAAGTATCTACCTAAACTATTCTTTTGTGATATTTCTTGCCTAATTTACTTATATTTTCCCCAGTTTCCTACAGAATCTTTTCTGCTGAGAAAAGTTGGATGCTAGGAGAAAACCTACAGAGACAGACCCTTTAATGTTATTATGTGATGAGATGCAAACAAATGCATGCTTTTTCATTTATTTCTTCTAGACTATGCATCTCTGGGCACCTTCAATCTTTAATACAGGGTGAAAGTATATAAATCAGATTGTATTCTGGTGCAGGTTTTATGACCTGCACCAGAATATGTGATTTATGCTGCAAATATGTGATGCTCTCAATGCTTACTTTTAGGGAATATATTTCAAATTACATAAATTAATGAGTGTGCTAGTAGAGAAGTCTCTCTTGATCAAAAGGGTCTGTGAACAAGAACATTTTGAAGAAGTGATATGTTCTATGGATGTCACAGAAATTTTGTAGACGTCTTTGTTTGTGCTGGAATCCTGCTTGTCCCATATATGATTACTGATTATTAAAACTACAATAAGTTTGTTTTCCAATCTATCCTTTTCCTGTTCTTGTAGAATGTTTTTTAACTGAATGTCAAATCAAATGTTTCATCTGATGTTCTCCACTTGGTGGTGTGCTGCCCATTGGCTTTTAGTATAAAAGACTAAGTATGATTTTTGATCAGAAAAAAAGTTGTGCTTCTTGTTAAATATGCATTTTGGGGACTTTTTGCTTCCTAGGTATGTCTGGAATACTAATGAAGTAAAGAAGAGGCACTTCAGTACATCCCTTCCCACAACACCAGTACATGTGACTACAGAAAGTCTCCAAAAACTGTTTAGCTTTTAAAATTGTGTGTAGGTGGGGGTGGGTAGGGGGGTGTTAGATTCACTTTTGATATATTAAAAATAATATAATTTAAACCACAACTTCTTGGTGATCTCTGAGCTTGTTTTCCTGCAGACATTTCATTACTCAAACTAGGTAACATTGTCAGTGTTAGTTTAGCACTGATGATGTTACCCAGTGGTGGGATTCAAATTTTTTTACTACCGGTTCTGTGGATGTGGCTTGGAGGGTGTGCTGTGGTGTGGTGGGTGTGGCTTGGTGGGCATGGCAGGGGAAGGATATTGTAAAATCTCCATTCCCATCCCATTCCAGGGGAAGGATACTGCAAAATCCTCATTTTCTCTCCACCCCACTAACCTGCTTTCCAGCTCTGTTCTCCTGTGCAGGGCAACAAAAGGAGACCCAGTCAATCAGCTGGGACTCGGGAGGCAGAGAATAGATGGGGGTGGGCCAGTCAGAGGTGACATTTGCCGGTTCTCCAAACTACTCAAAATTTCCACTACTGGTTCTCCAGAACTGGTCAGAACCTGCTGAATACCACCTCTGATGTTATCTAGTCTGGGTAATGAAACTTCTTCAAGAAAATAACCAAGCTCAGAGAGTACCAAGATCCCCTCATTTCAACCCTGAGCTACAAATAGTCTTATTTCCATTTCTCTTGGAATTTGAGGCTCCACATCTGATGGAGTTTGTGCTACTTCTTTTTATAATCCACTATGGTTTCTTCTGATCAACCACTTTATTTCTGGAATCATTCTGTCCCCATTTTCCTCAATCATCTTTGCTATCAATGGCTTCTTTAGAACCTTTCTCTTCTTTCATCCATGTTTTGCCTTTCAGAATGCTTTTTTAGTCATCACTCCTCTGTAAGCTTTTATTGTACTAATGGTTTTAAATAAGTGTCATCAAACTAATCTTGACATTTAGTTGACAAGTAAGAAGTAAAATATTTTTGAAATGACTGGTAAGAAACAAAGCTTTCATCTGCAAAGCTTTGCACAGAAATAAAGTGTACTAATCAAGGTTAGGTCTGTCTCTATGCTATTTCTTAAATGTCTGAACAGCCAGCTTTCTCGAATTAAGAAACATTGATATCATCGGTCCATGCTTCAAACATAGCCAATATTGTAGAGCTCCCTTTTTTCTTCAGTGCAAATAATTGCTGTTTTCTACATGCAATGTACAATATATACATCTACCTACCTACTCCCCCCTCTCTCTCATCAACTTATCAGATATGCCATTAAAAAAGGATAGTTACTTGTTTGCCTGGATAGAAGCAAGAATAAATTCAAGAAAGATGACTTTTAATTCAGAAATGTAAAGTCAGATTTCTATATTTAAAATCAGATGCTGAATACTATCTATGTCCATCATGATTCGTTTGAATTTCAGAAGTTTTATTAACATTGCAGATAAGATGGTTGCATAGATAAAGCTTTACTCCAATTTTAAATATTTCTGGGTTTTTTTCTATAAAAACTCCACAAAACTAGGTCTTATGAGATCATAGATGAACAGCATTGTGAAACAGATGTTTAATCCCCAACATAATAGCTTTGGGCTGTTAAAAGACAATGTTGGGGAGGTGAACTACATTTACGCACTGAGGTGAGCAAAATCAATTTCTCTCTCAGTTGTTTTTTAAATAAGGTAGAAGAATTAGAAGGTCTAATCTTAATCTTGATTTTTACATCACATGTCATGGGCTAGATCATGTTCATTCAGGATTACTTCTACCTCTTCTCTTAAAAGCTATCAGTTGCTTGATATAAAATAGAGATATATTTTTTGTTAACACAGATATAGAATATTGTGTTTGTGTGTGAGACAATGTAATTTATACATGCACACATACACTGTATGTACCTGAACATTTAGTTGCTTCATAAAATACAAGTTTGTTCCTTGATGTAGGCACTGTTAATGATTTTACTACCATACTAAGCTTTTACTAGTCAAGGTTGAAACTTAGAGGGAAACAGCAATCACACAATCTTTCAAAGACATAAAAACAGAGTATCTACAAGAAGAAAATGGTTTTTTAATCTCGATATGCTTTTCTATTTGCGTGTAACATATTTAAAGTATGTATGCTGATTGTTTTAATGTAAATATGAGAATATCCAGTAATTTGTAATATCCCCAAATATTCTGATTGACAGTATTCTGATTACAATACTGTCAGAATAGAGCTGGAAGGGACCTTGAAGGGTCTTCTAGTCCAACCTCCTGTTCAAGCAGAAGACCCTATACAATTTCAGACTAGTGGCTGTCCAATCTCTTCTTAAAAACCTCCAGTGATGGAGCACCCTCAACTTTTGAAGGCAAATCTTTCCACTGGTTAATTGTTCTCACTGTCAGGAAGTTTCTCCTTAGTTCTAGGTTGCTTCTCTCCTAGATTAGTTTCCATCAATTTCTTCTTGTACTGCCTTCTGGTGCTTTGGAAAATAGATTGACCCACTCTTCTTTGTGGCAGCCCCTTCAGATGTCCTGATGGTGCAACATTACCACCAAAGCAGAGTCCATTCCCCTCACAGCTGCTCCTCCTCTTCTTCTCTTTCCTTCCAGGACCTCATAAACTGACTGCTGAATATTTTGTTTCAAGGCCTCGCTTGCTATGCATCTCAAATGGGACACCGTTCAACCTGCAGTGGCAGCCCAGCACAAGACTGACGGACTTTCTTCCATAATCCTATCAACTGAGGATTCACAAGAGAAGGCTCCCCAGAAATCCAGGGCTGTGAGATAGTCCAGGACAACTTCTGGTCCATAGGGCACTATCATTGGCAGATTAATGGTCTGTAGCACTATAAATGGAGCAAGGATTCTACTGGTATCCTGCTCACCTGGAGGGAAAATTTGACACAGGCTGGTACCACAATTACTCAGAGCAGTCCAAACACTGTTTCTGATTTGGCAAAATATCTGATTTTTGTGAGCACGGTCATTTCTAGCTGAATTGTAGAGTTGTGTACTGATTATTATACATTAAACAACCCAGGCAGTGATATAAATGTGATTGAATAAGAATAGAATAAAGATTTAGACCATAGCAGTGATTCATACTGAATTTTATTTGAAACAAAACCCCAAAACTAATGTATATTTGAAAGTTAAGCTCTCTTGATAACATGCCAA
The DNA here is from genome assembly GCF_049901735.1 of Notechis scutatus. NCBI lineage: Eukaryota > Metazoa > Chordata > Lepidosauria > Squamata > Elapidae > Notechis > Notechis scutatus. The sequence continues at coordinate 112,945,489 of NC_142009.1, read as the reverse complement.
AAGAAAAAAAAATCGGTGATTTCGTAATGGCATAGGTAAAAGCCAATGAAGATGTGTAGCTAAGAATCTTAATTATAGAAGAATCCTCTTAGAAGATCTAGAGTTATGTGGGACTTTAAAGATTAAGATCAATCACTTGAGTAAAAAAAAAAAAGCAAAACTAAGTAGTTCTTTTTTCAATGTCAAAGTGATTCTGGCTACCATCTTCGCTGCTGTCTTTTGCAACAGTTAAAGTACTTTGATCATTTGGAACAATTTGTATTGTAGTTGTGATTTACTTGAGGTACATATGATCATATTTCACTTTTTAAAGTTGTTTGTATATTTATCTTGAGGGTATATGAACAGTGGCATAAAAGTATTCTAACTAAATTAACTTATAATTGAGATTCCTGTTGAGCTTACTGAAAACATGTTTTGATGGTTTAGAAATTACAGAGTCACATAATAATCCTCCAGGTTTGGAAATCATCTAGTTCACCTACCTAGTCCAGTGTACAGAATGCTTGCAGAATATTGGAGATTATCCACATTTTTTTTTTTTTCATTTTATGACCATGTAATCCCTTGTGGAGTCAGGAGATCAGGAGATTGAATGGAGCTGAGTATTTACTGGCCGGATGCCCCTTCTGACACATACATGAAGTTCGCAGCATATATTTTCTACGTGCACCTTGATGGAGAAACATCTGCCACTACCTTGGACTGAACTCTTAGCCTCCTGAGTGAGAGGTGGGTGCCTTAACCTCTTGCTCACCACACTACTCACAGATCACACACATTAACAGGGACATAAAAGAGATCATAGCTATCACATTAAAAGTAAATAAATCAGTCCACTTCTTGATACCACATCAGATCTGAAATAATCTTCAGATCTAATCATGAAGTATTGGGGAAAGGGCAACTCCTCCTTGAATAGGTCAAACCTCAACTGTTGACCTTTAGTAGCCAATCATTTATGTCTTATTTGGAATGAACTTTATTCCCTTTCTTGTAGCCTAAGGAATTATTGAAAGTGTTATCCCATATAAATTATGATGCTTTATTTTTATTTGCAAATTATCTTTGTATAGAATGGTTTTATTTGCATAGACTATTAAAATTCTGTATTGGTTTTTCTTAATAAAAAATAGTTCTAACAGTAGTTTTTATATGCATTTGACTCCCCCAAAGTCATTTTTTGGGGGGGGATTGTATTTGTCATTTGGATGAGAAAGGTGGAGGGCAGGAATAGAATAAACTATAGAATTGGCTTTCTGGATGCATTCAGTTGATTGCTCAAGAATTCTTAGTCTAGTACAATACTTTTTTGTTGTTGTTGTTGTATAGTAGACTATGCAATTTTCCTGAAAAATAATAATCTGAAATGAGACCAGATTTTGGCTGATTTTTAGTTAAGATTGACTAACTTTCTTCAATTAAGTCATTGTTGGGTGTTGTTGTTCTTACATTCTTTAGAGGCATCCAGCTCTCATGATTGCACTACCACAATTGGGGAAAATTGCCAAATATTGCCAATCTGTGAGGCAGATTTTTCCCTTATTTTCAATTTTGGAAAGAATTTAAAGTGGGAACAGGAAGTGTCTGAAAGGTAACAGGGTCTCTTGGTGGCCCCCAAGGAGTTGGATAACATTTTGGAAATTTGAGAAATGATTCAGACTTGGAAAGGAAGAAGTTCCCAAGAGTTCCCCAATCCCATTCTCATCCTAAAAATAGAAAAAATATTAAAAAGCCAAATAATTTTCATCCTGGACTGTTTAGTGTTATTGCTATTCTTTTATATTTCCTTAAATTTTAGAAAGGCTGAGTTGCTTCCTCCCCAGTAGCTCAATTGTTGTCCATTTCTCAATTAGACTAATTTTCTTTTATTAAAAATGTTTATTTTAATTTTTAGCTGCTTTTTCAATGCCATACACTTATAAATAACAACAATGGAGTCTAATTCCACACAATAATATTTGTTATGCACCAGGTTGTTTTTTTTCTATAGCCATAGTGCAGTGACAAATGTGCTGTATTCATTAACCTTTTAGCAAAGAGCACAAAGTGAGCTGGTTAATATTTGGCAGCTTTGCAGGGTCTATTGACTTCTAATGAAAAATTCAGCAGTGCAATGTCTTTTTTGGTCTACCTGTTTATATAATAGTATTAGCCATAGGTTCACTTATTACAATGACCATATTACAAGGAAGTGCATAAACTACTTGACATTCTTCTTGTATTTTATAACAGAAACATCATTAAAATTTATTTACTACATGAGTTTTAAAAACTTTTTTTTAGTAGCTTGTCATTTAGGTCTGAACTTTGGCTTGATGTATGCCTTGTATAGACCTTTTATAGAGTATAAGTAGATTTAAGTACTGATATTAAGGAAAATATCTCACTTGACCTTTACACTGTTTTTGGAAAATTTAGCTTTTGAACAAAAAATGGTAACACTATCTGCAAGAACCATATCTGGAAAACCAAGGGAAGTAATCTGATTGTGATTGTTAAGAACTGTATATCTCTTTCTGGGATATCTATGAGGAATTGAAGAAGTGTCAAAGAGGCCCTTTTTTGCCCAAATGCACATGGTTGGCAGGGTGTGCCCTTTCTTGGACTGGATGGTGCTTAAGATTCATGCCTTTGTCACCTCATGAATGAATTACAGTACAGTAACTCATTTTACATGGGGCTAGCAGCGAAGACCCTTTGGAAGCTACAGCTGGTCCACAATTCAGCAATATGGGCAGTGGTGACCATGCCTTGTTGTGCCCATGTGACCTCCTCTAGTCTACAACATTTACCGATTGGAACTCAGGCTGTTGATTATCACCTTCAGAGCCTGGGTCCTGGTTATATGTCTCTTGTTTTTTCCCATTCAGTGAGAATGAGCATACTTCAGGTACCATTGATTAAGCATCATCATCTAGCACAGGGGTGTCAAACTCAATTTCATTGAGGGTTGCATCAGGGTTGTGTTTGAACTCAGGAGTTGCGGGGTGTGTGTGGCCAGCTCAGGTTGGGGGCACCTGTGGTGGCCTGAGCACTCTACCATTGAAAATGGGCTCCCGAGCTCTGTTTTCAGCTGCAATGGCCTCCTGCAACCCTCTGCCTATGACCATGGAGCTCAGGAGGGCCATAGGCAGCTCTCCTGAGCTTCGTTTCACTAGCAGGGGCACCATGGGTTGGTCCTTTGCTGTTTCCAGGGCAGCCCTGTGGACCAGATCTAAGCTTTGAGTTTGACACCCCTGATGTAGCAGACTCAAGAAGCATACCTTCTTTGTAATAACACCTGCCCTCTGAAATGATCAGATTGCTCCTATCCTGGTAATGTTCAGGAAGCTGTGGAAAATATGGTTCTTCTCCCAGATTTTGGGAGCGTGGTGATGATACATCCCCTCTTGGATGAGAGTTTGGTTTATATGTTGTCATCAGCCATTCATTTTTTGTTGCTTTTTAAACTTTTCTTTTCTTTAGTTTTTAATTGATAACTACCCAAAATTTTGGAGAATCAAGCAGCCTTCAAATTGAATAAATAAATAACTAACATTTGGATCTCATCTTGGTTTCATGTTTTATTGTAAGCCACTCAATAATTGGCAGTATAATTTTAATAAATGTTCACAATAAGTCAGTAACATGGAATCATTCCTGTCTAGAGTAATATGAAAACCCCTCCTAGGTGCAATTTATAAAAGGTACTTGAATGAGACAGTAACTTCCATTATTCAAAGTTTGCCTTTCAAAAGCTCTTGAAATTAGATTAACAATGAATATTGATTATTTATATAAAACAACCGCATCCCACCTTTCTGAGGCATAGTTGCTACTTGGGCATGATCATTTTACCTGCATTCATCCCTTTACTACTGTCTTGTTTTATGAATTCCAGAGAGAAATAATTGATCAGCAATGGCTGTAATCCAAAACTATGACTATATAATGAATGAACTGCAACAAATCTTATTTGAAACTGTCATGACTGAAAAGATATGCCCTCATAATATTGATTGAATATTGGGCGTGCATAAACGCACCAATGTGCCTACCGTCCCTGTCCTATTGTTTCTTTTATTTTTATTTTTCTTATATGTATTTTGTAAGCAATTGATTGACATAAATAAACAAATAAATAAGTTGTAACAGCATTTTATCTGAATGTTATGCTGGCATTTAAATACACATAGTAGCAGGAGTTTATTTATGTTTTAAACTCACAAATGTATCCTTAGTGATCAAAAGTAGGGCCATCTTTTCAGCACAAACAACCAGCTATGCTCCTGGGTGTTTGTACAGAGATTATTAGGGAGGGAAAGTTAAACCTGGCTTCATCAGGCAATGTGATATAGTTAAAATGGCTGTTTTGCACCAATAATAACAATCTGTATTGTTGGAAGCATTGTTGGAAGCAAGCTGGGTCTTTCTTCTCATTCTTGTCAAAAGTAGTTCTTCTCTAAACTGCAATTAAGATGATGATATGTGACATTAATTTTGTTATTCATCCTGTTCCCTGGCAACATCTTACTCCTAATGCTCCTCTCCACCACCCACAACTTTATCAGATGGGCATTTAGGAGACTGGTTACCCTCAGCAAGAAGGTGTAGAAGAAGAATTATTTCCATGTTCTGCTTGATCACAAATGGACCAGTGTCTAAAATGGTAGAAAGAGAAATCAACAGCTCAAGTGCAAGACGTCAGAGGTTTCTTATCTTTTTATATTTGGATCAAAGTTGAGCCAGTGTTGGTCATTGTGATAAGATTTTGATGTCTGCTTTGAGCCCAAAATAATGGACTCATTTTAAATTTCTCAGGGTGATTTAGTACTACTTTCAACATTTATTGTTTTTAATGGTCTTTTTAATACAGAAGTTGAAAATCCAGATTGAGTGATGGTGAATAGTTCAGGAGATGAAAGAGACAAATTACCCTTAAGGGTGAGAAATAATAGACATTCACTTCCTGTTCTGGTGCAACACCAGTACATCTGTGGTCCTTTAACTCCACCTTTAATTACACAAATATCACATTTCAAGATCTGCTTTAGTCATTCAGTCCTTATGGAGATTCTGCATAAAGGGATCAGTATATTCAAGCATCTTTGAAAAACATTTTCCTTTACCAACACACTGGTGTGCAGAGACAAATTGCACGGCAGGGTGTTTAATGTGCAAAAAAAGAAAGAAAAAGGACACAGACCAAAATAATTAGGAAGTAAACTGAATTAACTTAATGGAAAGCAACACGACTGTTTCAAAACAAGTCTGCCAAACTTCTCACATTTCTTTTTCAAACAGGATACTTTTAAGTGCAAAAATGTGGGTTGTTGACTATTGTTAATTCGCTAAGTGGTGAATATAAAATATATTTTTCTACAGAGAAAGTATTTAGCAGATGCATGGCATTTCCTCCCCACACCCTGAAGTTGTTCCTGCCTCGTGCTGATGCTGGCTTTAAGATTGCTTAAGAAAATTCTGTTTGGCATTCAGATGCTGTAGCAGCAACTTGCCAAGTGTTCAGTCTAGACTGCTGTCAACCAAATAGCTCCCCTACCTTCCCCTGCCTTGGACAGCTTCCATGCTGCTCTGCCAGGACAGCAAATGTATGCACACAGAGACAAGTGAATGTATGCAAGTCTAAATTTATATATACAAAATTACAGTATTAAAGCACACGCATATACGGTCACATTAACAATATTTTGAACTAGAATTATTTTTATTTTATTTGTTAATTTTAACCTCTGCTGTTACAGGAGCCTCCCAATAGTGCAGTGGTTATTGTACCTAGATGTTTGGGCCTAGATGAATGGAATCTACAACTGGTTGTTCCAAATTTTTTTTATCAGTTCAGGATTTTGATTATCTTGTTTATGTTGTGTGCCCAACTCAGAGGTGTTTGAACTGGGCAGCTATGTAAATGTTTGTTAAAAGAAACAAGCAAACATTTGTGTTTTGCTGACAATATCACCAAATCAAAAACTTAATATGCTATTCAATTTAAAGCTGTTTTTTTAAAGTTCTATGGCACACCACTTCATATCAATTCCTTATGCCTGGGTGCACTATTTTTGATTTTTTAAAAAGGCCTGGAACAAATATAGTTAATTCAAATATAGAAAAACAATAGGAAAAAAAGAGACTAATTACTAATATTATTGTCCATTTTTACATTGGCATGCTATATCAGTCTGTCCATAAATCAGGCTTTGGTATGGAATATGTGTACAAAAATAGGTATTTGGATAAATGTACTAATTTAATGGCTCATGCATGTAAAAATGTTTTCTTTATTTAGAAACCAGGACTATTGAGTATTATCATTAATAAGTTCAATTTTCATCCACCATTTAGTGGGAGCTGAGAGATCAGTTACCATTTTTAGACTAGATTATTGTTTATATTTTGTGCAAAACCAATCCAAACTGGAAGTGTGCATTCATTCATGACTAATGTGAAATCAACGATTATGATATTTTTCAGGCTACAAAATGACTGTGAGGTCTCTGTTGATAAAATTATTATGACAGTGGGGTTATCAATTTATAATCATCTCCTTTTATACTTTAAAATCCAGTCCACTGTCCCTCTTGACATCTCTTGCTGGTCACTCTATAGGTTATACTTATTACAACGGTACATAAAGATCAGGTTGCTTAAGCATAATTAACAACCTGAATAGGATATGGTGGATGTATTATGTATAATGTATAAAGAACATAAAGCAGGCAGTTAAGTTTCTTAATCAAGGTTGATGATAATGAACTTCATGGGTATAAGTATTATATATTTTCCACCTAGATTAAGCAGTGATGGGGTTCCTGAAGGATTTTTGTTCATAGAGCAAATGAGAAAATTAGCTGGCCTCAATTTCAATTGGTTAATGGCCAGTTTAACCGAGATCAAAGCACAGCAGTTTGGCAATTCAGGACAATGTGCCTATCCAAAGTGTTCAGGCATAGTATTTCCCCCCCTCTTTTTCCTGTCTAAGCACCATGTAATTGATAGTCATCAGCCTGCAGAGTTTCAATTATCTATCTCAGTTAACACAAATTTTACTTTCTATCACACCTGGTGAAATCATCCCATATTATATATTTTTTTCATTAGGAAACCAGTTTACGGGGCTATTTTTACATAAATTGTAAAGCGCTCAAAGAACATTTCAATGTAGAAATGTTAAAATTAAATTATTTCTCAAGTGCTGCGGCCCAAGAATGAAAGATCCATAGTCCTCCTTTTCCTTCTGTGCACATAAGGCAAATGAACAGAAGAGGAAAAGGGGAAATTGCTGCATATCTTCATAATCCCACAAGAATCACCCCCTTTATGTGATTCCAACTATTGTTGCTAGGAACACACTTAAAAGCGACAAAGTGTACATAAGTGACAAGTGACGAATAGAAAATTGGCAGTGCCTGTTCATGCATGTAACCAAGAAAGGGGAAAAACAGTGCTGCACTGAACCATATTAAAACCTTCAGTGCATACGTATCTGTGGAGTGACTAGATAATGCCCAAACTTACTTTTAAAAAGCATATAGGGGAGGTGAACCTTTGATTCTTTATGTGTTGCTGTACTATAGCCCCCCCCAAAGACCAGTCAGTGGTAATGATAAATGGGAGTTGTAGTCCAGCAACATTTGGAAGACCGATGATGTCCATACCACATGGAATTAGGATTTAACAACTGTAAACTCAATTTCACTGCAATACCAGAATACGTTTACCATCCTGGCTCCCTTAAAAGTTGGTTTACCAAAGTTAGTGAGTGCCACATTAGAATCTTCCAAGTGAAATATTTATTATCTCCCTCCAACCCAACTACAGTTCAATCACAGTTTTCTGAAGTGCAATCTCCAAATTAATCATTTTTTTTACCAAGCAGAACTTTGGAATGAATGTAACACGGGATAAAGAAATATATAAACTACAAAATTGGAATTGCACATAGCAATTCTTAAGCTAAATCACACCTTATACAGGGTTACATAAGCTTCTATGGAGAGGAGATTACACACCCACCCACCCATATCTAGCCATCCTGAAGTAGAAACATGCTTCTCTAAAGCATTTCTTCTATAAATTTCTGCATTTGTTCTATGGTTGTTATGAAACATAAGCCCTTTTTATCAATGGACAGAAGAAACTATTATTTCATTGGAGTATTACTATTAGAAGCTTTGCCCCACTTTGGTTTCCTTTTTCAAAAGAATGTAATGATAATAATATTCAATTCAATTCAGAATAAATCTAGAAGGGACCTTGGAAGTCTTCTGGTCCACACCCCTCCTCAAGTAGGAAACCCCATACCATTTCAGACAAGTGGCTGTTCAGTCTCTTCTTAAATACCCCCAGTGATGAATTATCCACAACTTCTAAAGTCAATCTTTTCCACTGGTTAATTATTCTCACTGCCAGGAAATTTCTCCTTAATTCCAGGTTGCTTCTCTCCTGGATTGAGTTTCCACCCACTGTTTTTTGTCCTGACTTTTGGTGCTTTGGAAAATAAGTTGACCCCCTCTTCTTTGAAACATCCCCTCAAATATCGGAATACTGCTGTGGCATCACTCCCAGTTCTCTTTTCTAGCCTAGCTTATAAAATTTCTTAATTGCCAAAACAAGTTCAAGTGCGTTATTCGATTAATCCTGAAAACAGCAGTGCAATCTCAGAGAGCAGCAGAGAGACAATTTTTTCTCTGAATTGCTTAGGATCGTTATTAGAACTGAAGAAAGGAAATAACAGCAACAGCAAGATAGAGAAAGTGGCCCAAGAGTCACTGCTGAAATTATTTCCATTCCCTATACAAGATGCTGTGTGTGTGTGTGCGCGCGAGTGTGTGTGTTTCTTTTTGTTCTTCTCTCATGCTATGTCTGTCTGTGTTTCTTCCTGCAAATATTCAAGTGTTCCTCTTATATTTTGATCTGTGTCATGTGACCGAGACAAAGGGAGGAGGGGCCTTAAAACAGAGGCCCACTTATCTGTCCCATTATGTGCAATGGGAAAATTCCTTCTAGGATATTTTTTTCCATGGCCCAGGCCTGATGCTGACCATTTCAAAATTTATTTATTTATAGCCTGCCTTTATTATTTCCACAACTAGCTCAAACAGAGAAAATATCCACACATCATCCTTCTCCTATTTGCCCCACAGCAACAACCTTATGAGTAAGCTTGGGCTGAGAGAAAGTGAGAACCAAAGTCATCCAGCTGGCTTTCATGGCTAAAGCAGAACTTGAACTCATCGTCTCCCACTTTCTACCTTAACCACTAGCTCAAACTGGCTTTCATAAGCCATTTTTTTCATAAGATGACCTTTTCCTTCAGTTTCAGATTTGGTCCCATTCTTTCAGAGGATTAGCTTGCTTTTGAGTAGACAAGCAGTTGTGAGTCTTGTTGCATAAGTTCTTTCCAACGTTCTGCTGAATTGGAAAGAATAGAGACCTTTTAGTTTTAGATCACCCATCTTCATGCCCCATACATAAATAATAAATCAATGGGGAAGTGCCTTATTGTTTATGATGGCTTGTGGGAGTTGATTATCATTTTATTCCTGTTGTGCAGAACTCTATGTGACTTTGGTTGAGAAGGTTATCTCAAGTCTTAACTCTTGGCAAATGCCTGGACATATTCCTGCAGTTTACTAATAAACTATTCATTCATCCCAGTGGGTGGGAACTAATTTTGTGAGTGTTGAACTTTGTTCTTCTTCAATTTCACATTTCAATAAAAGTTTATACATTTGAGCAATTATATGTTCATCATGTGTATATAATTCAAGTTCAAATTGTCTTCTGCTCAACTCCAAATATCCCATTATCCTTAAATATTCCCTTAACTGTCCACACAAAAACCATCAGTCTGAGTTTATACAGCATCTGTTCTCAATGGTCAATACAGCACTTCTAATACATGATTCTTAAACTTACATTAATGTTAACTTCATTGTACCGTAGAAAACCATGCCACCTAAACCTTGGATTGTACTCTGCTTATTCCAAAATTATGTTGTCTTTCAGCAGCACTTACTCTTTCATCCGTACCAGGCAGCAGGCTGCAAAATACAATTTCAAAACATGTAAACCCAATCCCATGGTTTCATTTTTTTGCATTTTGATGTATTTTATATTTAGCTCTCTGGTTTCTGTCCCCATTTTGATGTACACACCTTAACTATAGCTTTCTGCTGTTGTTTAAATAATATATGCTTTCACTTAAAATCTGTTCTCCTCCTATGTTAGATGGAATAAGTTTTAACTGCCCTCCTGAAACCCAAAAGGGAAGGAGCTGACTAGATTCCTATGGAGAGGAGATTCCAAAGCAGGAGTTCTTTGAAAATGCTAATTTCTGAGGTTTTGTCAGATGACAATCTTGTACGGATGGGACCTTGAGAATGTTGATCTTATTTCATTAGAATAGATGGGTAGACGAGTAGAGGGAGTCCCTCAGACACTTGGTTGGACATATTTTGTTCAGTGCTTTTCAAACCTGGCAACTTTAAAAAAAAGAGCCCTGGTGGCACAGTTGCTTAGAATGCAATATCGCAGAACTCTGCCCTCAGTCTGGAGTTCGATCCTGATGGGCTCATGTTGTTTCAGCCTTCCATCCTTTGAGGTCAGTAAAATGAGGACCCAGATTGTTCAGGGCAATATGCCAACATTGTAAACTGTCCAGAGAGTGCAGTAAAGCACTATGGGGCAGTATATAATTCAAATGTTATTGCTTATTGCTATTAAGATTTGTGGACTTCAACTGTCATTCAGCTGGGGAATTCTGGGAATTGAAGTCCATATATCTTAAAGTTGCCAAGTTTGAGAAACATTGATTTAGGTGGCAAAGTGCACCATGAATTATACCCAGAAGCCAACTGGCAACCAATGCAGTTCTTGCATTGGGGTCACACAGGTATATTAATATTTTAACATTAAAATACACCCTTCACTGCCTGGGTCACTGCATTTTGTTCTAGCTGTAGCATCTGAATGTTTCCTGACTCTCTCTTTCCTCTTTATATTTTTTGGAGGAAGCTTCACTTACATAACTTTGAAGGACTACATGCTTTTTGATATGAAGTCTAAAGCCATCAGTGTGCCAAAGTTAGAGTAAAAAGAGATATAACCCCTTGGCACAGAGATAATTTGGCACTCAGCTGTCTGCATACCTACTGCATTAATCTGCTTTTCTTTTGCCCATTGTTAATTTTAGGTTTGACGATCTCTTAGATTTCTTTCCCCAGCCTCTTGAATTTAAATTACTTTTTCATTGAGAAAAAAAAATAGCAAGGAATGTAGGTCATGGAAATACGGAGCCATGAAGAAATTTTAAATCTCAGAAAACAATGCATGGCCTCCATGCACAAAGGTAGCTTTCTATTTTTCATTTTTTTTTTCAGGACTGAATTCTCCTCTTTTAAATTATTGGACAGATGCTAATAATTCTTGGGGAAACTTAACACCAAATCATATTGTGTTAGGAAGTTTCCAAATAAGACATCAAGTTTCTGGCCATCAGAGGATAATTTATTGATACTTGTCAAAAGGAAGTATCAGTCTAACAGAAATCAAGACAAAAGGAATGCCTGATGAATTTCCTTTGAAGTGCCTTTTATAAACGTCCTTGGTAATACATATTGATGAACTCCAAATTGTCTTGCCTAAAGGGAAAAGAAAGTAGACTGCTTTACACTGCCTAATAAATATTCATCAAAAGAACAAGACTTATGTTTCCAGGCATGAGGTGAATGATTACGGTTGTATGATTGCCTTGGAAGCCAGATAATTAGTAAAACAGCATTTGACAGTTGGAGAATTTTAAACTTGGTATCTTGCCATCACAGCTCTTGGATTTAAAGATGAATTTTAAAAGGAAGCAAATTTAGGACTTGATAGATTGATACGATTAAGCTCTCTATTGGTTTCATCTACTGTTTTCTTGTTTGCTTAGCCAAAAAGCAAACTCTACTGTATACTGTACTGGTTCTCTGACTCTACCTGCCGACCCACACTACAAACATGTAGTACCATAAATAGAAATGTTTGACCAAGCCAATGAAAAACAATCTGTAATTAAGACTTATTACATGTTAAAGGGGGGCAAAATATTAATGTGGCTTAACCCCCAATGAATGTTTTGTAATAGAAAATATTGATTTTTGTTTTAATTCATTTTGCATACATAGATCTTCAGGCAAAGTTCCATGTCTGAATTAGGGAAGTACGGTCAGTTATTTTTGGATGACATTTACATAGTTACATCTCTCTATTTATTTAAATGATGTGTCACTTTATTACTAGCAGGCCTTTCTTGATTTAAAACATTGATCCCCTTACAGCATGTAGATTAATACTTTTTTCAGGTGCTGAGCATCACAGAATAATCTTGTACTATGTTTTGATTATCTAATCACTGAAAAGTAAGGGGAAAAGCAGGTGAAACCTCATGCAAAAGTACAAATCTCGCAAGAGAAGGTTTGGCAATCTTGCAAGATTAATGGATATTTAAAGATTTGTCAGACCCATTGTTGTCTGAAAAAGTCACCTAGAGGAATCATGGATGTCTTGATGTCTCTGAACCCCATATTTATACCTGCAGATTAAAGTAAGAGAGAAGGGATACCTTTTTGACAATGTAGTTGACTGTCCTAGTTTTGACTTATGAAATGGTCCATGCACAAGGCAGGAAGATACTGTATGTGTTTTCTTTGAAACACATTTGTGGAGAGTTTATTATACGAGTACTGTCTTTATAATAACCATCATATTCTCTCCCAAATTTTATTTGCAGGAACTATTTTCTAGTTTCTTCTTTTGTTTTTATTTCTGTCCTTCTGTAAAATATTAACAATTTTACAATCTATACTCTATAGCTCTACTTATTCCTTCTGATTAACATTTCTTAATTCTAACCCTTTCTAAATGAAGGGTGAGTTGTTGTCTGATGTAGGGTGTTCCTGGAAAGCTTTTACTGCTATCATGTCTTTCTAATGAACAATAGCTGCTCATCTCAGTTGCTTCAGTCCAGACCAACAGGAAAGATTCTTACTCCTTGGCTCCTTGGCAATGGGTCAAGGTATATCCAAAAAGCAGCACCTAGTTCTCTCAGCTATCCCAGTATTTTGGTCATGAGCTGCCTCAATGATGAAATGATGCAATGATGAAAGTGCCTTTGAAATTCTCCTCAGCCACTGCTTTGTTGTTGTAGCTCTGTTTTGCTTCTTTTGGCTCCTCCATCAATTCTGATATGCTCTCTACTATTCAAGTCTTAGATTTTTCTCACACTTCCTTCTTCCTTCTTCTTTTATCAATCTTCATTCATTTTCCCTTCATCTCAAAAGCCACCATCATGATCTTCTCTTCAGCAGGACCCTTTTTTTTTAAAAAAAAGATGAGATTCATACGGTAAGCACGGATCCTTAAAAGGAGAAGTGTGATGATCCGAGATAAGGCACAAAGACCACACAGCCATCTGAGAGTTCAAACTCCCCTTTAATGCTCTAAAATTCCCCAAACGCTCCCACATTCTTCCCATAATAAAGTATGTGCGCAAATGCACACTTATACATGGCAGCCTCTGGCTGCACACAGTCCAGCAAAGCAAAGGAACAGGGAAATGAGTCCACAAAGCAAGGAACAAACAATGAATCCATGAAGGAAAGTAAGTCCACAAAGTAAGGAACAAGGCTCTGAGTCCACGAAGCAAGGAAGAAGCAAGCAGTTCTGTAAAATCCAAATGTCTTCAATGGCACACACAAAATTACAAATTCAGCATTTGTTCCTGCAAACGCCCCTCCCCACAGTTTGTCCTTAAATCTCAGTACCTAGGTGTGCCTTGTGAAGAGGGGTGGGGTTCTCTCCTCCTGAGTCATTGGGTTGGCCTGCACTGTTCCCACCTTCTCTCCATTCTCCATGCTTAGGCATCAGGAGGGGAGTGGTCCTTGCTCATCACCTGAGCTCTATTGCTTCTCATTCCCACTGCTTGCCCTCTCTCAGTCAACCTGCCCCCATTCCTCCCTGCTAAGAAGTCATCCCAATCCTGAGGGGCCCTGGGCTGCCTCAGCCTGCTCCTCCCCACATTTCTTGGAAGCCAACAAAGTTGCTCCTTCGATCTCCATAGGCTCCAGCTCTTGCTCGTCCTCCTCCACAGATTCAGGCTCCAACAGGGGTATGACAGAGAAATAGGGAATAAGGAGCACAGTCATTTAAGCCACTGTGCATACTTCCTTCTGCATTGGCTCATTCTTGTCTGGTTTCTGGATTCTACAAAAAGCTTGTGGTTTTCATGACAAGCTTATTGGAGACATATGCAAAGGTTGCCAACTTTATGGAGATGCTTTTGCATTCCTTGATTTCTCCATTTTTGATCATTTATTCAAATTAATAAATATTCAAATTTCAATTGACCTTATTGAAGTAGTGAGTCTCATGCTAGGTAAAGAGACAAGAGAAAAGCTATTCTTAGGAACATTATCTTTTACAATGTTTAGCACTCAAATGCAATTAAGCAAATATAATATCCTCTTTGAAGGCAAAGAGTTGCTCTGTTAAAGTAACCGAAACTAATTATCTTTGCCAAATAAAAGGACACTTGAAGAGTGCTTATGGAGTATGCTGTACTACAAAAAGGACACATCTTTATTATATTACAAGAAAGTGGAATAAATGCTTAGTTAAGTTTGTATTGATTTAAATTGCTTTATAATAACAAGGGGCCGAGGTATGGAAAATATGAAGAAGTGAAGCAAAGGAAAAATGTAATCTACTAACTAAGTATATCTTTCAGCATAAGTTTTAATTGTGGACAATGGGGCAAGGAGACAAGGAAATACTTTGGCTGAACAATTTGACTTTTTTTTTTTTTTTAAAAAAAAGACAATGGTTGTACAATTAAGGGAGGTTGTACAATTAAAACGATTTGCTAACCAAGAAAACTTTTCATTTTTTAATACATAAAAAATAGATAATCCTCTCCTTTACATGATAGATAAACACCCCATGAACAATCATAGGTTTCTTCTTTATAACATTATTAAGAACTTCTATGGCTTTCTTTACTTTATCAAATTGCTTCATTGCTTGTGTAAATCATGTTTAAAAAGTTATTTCAAAGGCACATGCAAAGGACAATTAAAAAAAGAGGATGGATGATAAGTACTTTGTTTTCATAAGAAACTTCTCTTTTTGTTTCATGCTCCAAACACTTGAACAGATGTTTGAGAGATTAGTATTTTGTGATTGAAGCACTTGCAGAGCCTTGTTCAGGACCAGTAAAAAAAAAAATCACAAATAAACTGGGGAATTTACAGTAATCAGATACGATGGCTACTAACAGAGATTTAAAATGTTCCTGGAAATATAATACAGTAGTGGCCATTTTATTTTAAATGTTTTTCTCATTCCAGAAATGAAATTTCATTTAAAAAGTTAAATGCTTTTGTTGGATTAGTCCATATGTATGATAATCTGTCCAGATTACATAAAAGTACCAAAGAAAACTAACCCTTGGTTACCTATTCACCCTATTTAGGGAGATTTGTATTGAGGGTTTTTTCTTACTGTGGAAACATTACATTTTATCTGGCTTATGTGAATAAGTGCTGTCATTGACAAAATTGGCTAAATCTCTGCTTAGCCTTTCCTAGAATATTAATGAATAAATTAAATGGCACATGCCTCACTGTAGATCCTTGGATGATCCCAATTCTTATGTCCTTCCATTGCCAGAGCTATCTAATATTCCTTTTCTTCTTAGGAATCCCATTCTTCACTTTCCTTTATAGCCTAAGGCTTTGCTGCTTGTAAGTTAGTCTCCTGAGTATTATGTAATTCAACAACATTGAAGAGTGGGAGAGAAACCTAGCCCAATAAAAAGGCCTGTCAGATTTTGGTCCTTTTTCTGTTGACACATATCTCATAGCTATTGACTCCTGAGATCTTGGAGGTAGAGGCTAAAAATCTGAAATAAATACTTCATATTTCATTCCAGAAAAAAAAATATATATTTGAATAATTGATTTGTATGCTAGTTGATAGCTGGTAGGAAACTCTGAGCATTTCTGAATAACAATACTGATTATTCACCATTGGCCACTAGCTGAAACTACTGTAAGTTGTATTTAATATTATTTGCAGGGGCAAAGATTCCTCCTCCCATGACTACAGTTGTGTAACAGGTGAAATGATTGAGATTTGTACTTATTGAACAATACATCAACCTAATCTATCAATTTATAAACTCTATAAATGTTAAAAATTGTATTTTTCTCTTTCACATGCGTTCTTTTCCTCCCTTAGGCAAGAAGTTTAAATAATGACAATCATTTTTCTGATAATTGTATTCATTAAGGAATAGAAGCTGGATCTTCAGAATCAATTAACTATAAGGTTTCCTTATCAAGGGACTTGTCAATGCTTAATTTTAGAAGCTATTTGCTTGCCAGGTTTTAAAGACATTTCGTGCACGTAGTTTGAGGTGACAGCTTGATTTTAATAGAAATTATTTTGCTATACCTACCGTAGATGCCACACAAATCTATTCCTTACCATTGTCAAATTCTTTATAGACCAAATAAGAAACTTATTGCAAGATTTGGAGCAACAAATGATTCCTTCCCCCCTCTCCTCCTCCTCTTCCAAGTTCCCTTTCCAATTGAACTGTGCATAATTCAAACACTGGAGTGAGAGATGGATCTTTAGGTGAAATAACCTAATGGAGTAAGTAAACCTATTAAATTAACATCTCTTTTGGCTAATCTTCAAGAAATTCCATTAAGGTAGTTTCAAAGATGCCTTCTTTTAGACATTTGTCTTCAACACAATCTGCGGAAATAATGAGAGCCATGATTTTTTTTAAAAAAACACTTGTATGATATTTCAGAATCTACTAAAGTTTTAATTTCTACATTTTACAATTGGTCAAATATTTATCATTAAGTCAATTATTTATTTGGAAAGGGTTTGGCCTCTAAAGTTTTCATGGGAGCAGAATCAGCTGAAACAATTTCAAACCCTCAGTGAGATTTTCTTTGCGCCTGTCAGCTTATTTGAATTATTTCAGACCATTTTTGAGAGTCAGCCTGAAAATAGCATATAATTGACATCCAGGAGGCTGGATTGCATCAGTTGTGCTATTTTTGTGAAATGTTGGAGTGTTTGTGGAGGCAAAGGGGCATCTATATGTATATTTTGCCCAATTACTGTATTTTAGAAAAAGAGTCAACTTTTACTGTACATGAATTCATCCCAGTCCTGTATCTCCTGTTGATTTTTTTACAAGGTAATAGTTCTGCTCAGCTGCATAAGGAGCTGCTCAATATCTTTTTTGGCAGAGGACCCATTGGAAATAGCAGCTGCTTGAAAATCTGCATCCAGTTTGCCTTGATCTAAAATTGAAGCTCAAGGGTGAAATATTGCCTTTCCTGAAAAATTGACAAACAATATTTGAAAATTTAAATGGATTGAGTGGTGACATTTATTAGTGTCACTTTGAATTCAAATTACTGTCAGCTCTCCCCAAATCCCCCTCCCTTTTTTTAGAACAGGGTATACTAAAAGCTGGAGTTGCTGTTGATCTGTTAAAGGTGACCTCTTTTTCTTGATTGTTCCTGTGGTATCTTTTATGTATGCCCATCAAGGCTGTCCAGGGAGGGGAGAGGTGTTCAGAAAAGTGAGGATGATAGCTATGACCTAGTGATCAAAGCCCTGCCTCTTTTTCCTTGATTACAATTTGTCTTGGAACAGACATTAAGCTGACAGGCCTATAATTTCCCAGATCTTTTATGTCCCTTCATAAAAGGTGGTGTCCCTCGAAGCCCTCTGGACTGATGCATTTTGAGCTGTGAGTTACATTCTGTACTCTTGCTAGATCAGCATTTCCCCATAAATGCTTTTTGGTGTCAGTGCTCTTAGAACTTGGCGAATCCTTCCTGTGTAATTTTTGAAATTGCCCTAAAATATCTTCTCTTGTGAAAAAATTATTTTACCTGTTCCAAGTACCTCACTGAGAACATCAACACAAGAACAGGCATCTCAGTGGTGCAGTGGTTAGAGTGCAGTACTGCAAGCTACGCCTACTGCAATTTGGCACATCGAATCCCACCAGGCTCAAGGTTGATTCAGCCTTCCATCCTTCTGAGGTGGGTAAAATGAGGACCCAAATTGTTGGGGGCAATATGCTGACTCTGTAAACCGCTTAGAGAGGGCTGTAAAGCACTATAAAGAAGTATATAAGTCTAAGTGCTATTGTTATCTGTCCTATATCTTCTTGTAGTAAAGACAGACACAGACAATTTATGTAGCTTCTCTGAAATTGAGAGACCCTCCTTTAATATCCCCACCTACTTCCCTGGCTGGTTTTCTGCTGCAGATATACAGGTAGTCCTTGACTTACAACAGTTTATTTAGTGACTGTTTGAAGTTACAATGGCACTGGAAAAAGTGACATGACCATTTTTCACACTTAAGATAATTGTAGCATCCCCATGGTCATGTGATTTATGTTCGGATGTTTGATAACTGACTCACATTTATGATGGTTGCAGTGTCCTGGAGTTATGTGATTCCTTTTGTGACCTTCCAACAAGCAAAGTCAATGGGAAAACCAGATTTATTTAACAACCATGTTACTAATATAACAACTGCAGTGATTCACTTAACAATGTGGGGGGGGGGAGTTGTAAAATGAGGCAAAACTTACTTAACAAATTTCTCACTTAACAACTTAAATTTTGGGCTCAATTATGGTCATAAGATGAGGACTGCCTGTATTTAAATAATTTGTCATTGTTTTCCTCATGGTTTTTTTCTTTACCTCAGCTTCCTCACCTTATACTTTTTTTTTTTCTCTCCCAGAGATTATCCTTCCTTTAGTTTTACTTATTAAAAGAACATTTCCATTTGTTGCAGGAAGTCTCCTTAACATTTCTAGTTTGCTACTAAAAACATGCTGGATTTGTATGTGTTGCAATGGATTTGTACATATTGCAATTGATGAACCACATTTTTGAATTTTTAAATAACCTTCAAATACTATAAAGAGATTTGATCCACTTTACTTTTCCTTTCAGTTTTCTTTTCACTAGGCCCTCCATGTTTTAGAACTTTCCTTTTTGTAGTCAATTGTAATTTTGCTTGACTTTCTGGTCATTTTCCCATTTGCATATATGGAATATATAATGGTATTTCTTTTCATTTCTTCCATACACACAGCAGATCGTGATCACCACTTATATGGTGATCTAGATTAATTCAGTGTTGTTTTCCTCTGTTTGGTTCTAGGATCCACAGTGCTAATACTTCTTTTGATCTTTTGTTCCTAAAATGAGTCCTGAGCATGAATGTTGCCAAACTAAGTGAAGATGATTGAAGTGGTCATTATAACAACAGTTCTTTTGTAGAGTTAGACTGATTTCTTTTGCCTTCTAAAGATTCTCTCAGTATTTTGATTTCCATATTTTCAGGATCCAATTTAATGGTATGCCCAGATACTGCTATATATCGTGATTTCTGTAGGAATATATTCTTCCATAGACTTTAGCAGATTAGATTTTATATTCTCCTTGAGATAAAAAGTAACACTTCTCTAGTACATCTGGCTCTGTTATTGTTATAAGGCCTATATGTAATAATAATCACTCAATGAGCTACTTCCTTGACATGCTTGTGTGCTCAAAGAAAGATGAGAACTGTGCCATAGGTTAAACCATGGCTAAGGCATGACAAACTCATGGTCTCTTGCTTTCTAGCCTGTGGCCTTATCCACTACACCAGGGGTGTCAAACTCAATTTCACTGAGGAGTGCATCAAGGTTGGGTTTGACCTCGGGGGTCAGGGTGGGTGTGGCCAGGGTGGGCCAGCTCGACATCACTTGTATCGGGGGCGCCTGTGGTTGCCTGAGCACTCTGGTCCTTCACTATTTCCAGGGTGGCCCTGTTGACAGATCTAAGCACCCCATGGGTCATATCGGGTCCATGGGCCTTGAGTTTGACACTCTTGTACTTGACCATACTGACTCAATATAACCTGTAAACAGTGATAACCAAATGTACATGTGTTTATGTTTTACATTTTCCTTCTTTTCACCACATACCAGCAAAGAATGCCGTCACAAATAATCTACTTAGCCTGATCTTGAATGAGAACAACACAAAAACACTTTCTCTTTGTTTCAATTATTGTTGATACTGATGTGGTAAAATATTGTGATAAATGTTCCATAAATGTTCCATAAATAATCACTGCTAGCTGTGCTAACAATCAGAGGTAGTATACTTTTTGTATACTAGCTGCTCTAGGGTAGGATAATCAGCAAATGGCTATATTATTCCTTACTTGTACGAATTGGTTTTTTTTTCCCCTGAAGCATATATTTGCCCAATGCTGGCAAATAAAATGCCAGGCTAAAATGGATTAATGATCTGACCCAGTGTGACAGTTCTGATGTGTTTCTTGGTAACTGCATTTGTAAGAAAAGTTATTTCACAGAGAAGAATTCCATCTCATTGAATCCCATTTATAGTTTTGAATGATTCATCCCAGAAAGGTTTGGTAATAGGTCTCATTCACTAAAGCTTTCAGGAAAAACAGTCTGGGACCATTTAAATCGATCACTAAGAATGCCTTGAAACTCACAAATGTTGGAGTTCAAGCAAGGCTATAAAAGAGCAGTAAGATGTCTCTTTGTGTTATGTGTCACTATTTTTTTTTTAAAGTATTTCTAAAGATTAACAAAACAGTAGAATAGCCTATATTTAAAGACTTTTTGATTGCTTTCATGCTATCTACCACAATAATCTGCATCATTGGATATTGGACCATAAGTATTCTCAATTAAAAATAAATTGATCAAGCCCAACAGTGTCACTAAGAGTTTGGATGATGGTGAAAGACAAAATCTTGCATATTTAGAGTTTAGACTATAACTAGCAAAGATAAAGCAGAGGAAACAAGGCTAAAAATAATTGTACAAGATCCTAACATGCTTTTTAAGTAAGCGTCCTGGCTTTAATTTGCTTTCTTTCTCATTCCACCATACATTATTATTTGGGATGAGCAATTCCCCAAAGACCTATATTTTTCTCTTGCCTATTTTGTCACTATTTCTCTAGTTTGGTTCTGTCCTTCACCAAGATTGCTATGAAGGAATACAGATAAAATTTACTAGCTACATGTTGGTTTACAACTATAATAAAGGTTTGGGTTAATTAGATTTACCACATTAAATCAGGGTGGGTGAGGGTATGAACTGAGCAAAAGAGTCCAGTTTAAAATGCTCTAAACTCAAAATAATCATTCTGGGTATACTGTAATCAAAATGTAGCTTGCATTGTGCAATTTTATCCCAATCTTAAAAGAAAAGATTTAGAATCTGCTTGGACTTTCCAAGCAAACAGATTGTAAGCAGATTGTTTCATGCATATTGATTGGCTTGTTTTCAAATTGCTCCTAGCTATAGCAGTCTGGACCTTTATAAGACAGTAAAACCACAAGCACATATTTTATTCCTCTTGCTATTGGCTAGAGTCAATTCTGGCACAGAACAGAATGCAAAAAAGGCAGAATATTCATAGGCTAAGTATTATATGGGCATAAGAAAAAGACTAATGTTTAACTGGGAGGTAAGAGTTCCCTGTGAGAAACTAAAATTGTTCTTGGGTGTTCTTTCTTAATATGCTTTTTTTTTTCCTCCAAGCCAGGCAGCAAAATGGGGAAAGCATACACTGTGGAATGCATGTGTGATTTTCAAAATTGCTGTGCTGTGGAATTTTGAGATTGGACATTGAAAAATAATGCTGTTTTCTTTGTCCAGTTTTGTAGAAATAGAATTTACTGTTTTAAAATTATTTATTGAATCTGTTGTATTCAATCTGTAGGTGTTGCTTGCTTGCTGTTTTTTTTTTTTTTTTTTTGGGGGGTTATTTCTATGGCTATTTGTGCAAGCAAGCCAGACTGCAGAAATAATTGTTTCTTTTTTTAAAAAAAGACCAATATTTCTATAAGTTGGTAGTAGTTGGGTCTCATAATGATTACCAACTTTAACTTACCAACTCACCTATTCTTCTCTCCCTGAGGTGGTGTGATGGATTCTCTAGCTGGCCCTGGGAATATGGATATCTCTCAGAAAAAGGATACCTCATCCAAGAAATGCCATTTTAATTACTCTAAGGCAGGGGTGGGCAACTATGGCCCTTTTATGAATTATGGACTTCAACTCCCAGAATTCCTGAGCAAGCCATGCTAGCTCAGGAATTTTGGGAGTTGAAGTCCACAAGTCATAAAGGGGCCATAGTTGCCCACCTCTGCGTGATCCGGTAAATTACTTTAGCATCTTACTAGCAATGAAGATCTTTCCAAAATCCATATTCTCTTGTTTCTCAGTTTCTTTACCTCTCCGGGCTTAACAGAAACTGAAGAAACAATTTTATTTTGAGTTCTTGTTTCCTGTGGTAGAAATTTAAAATATTTTCAAAAATCTGATTTCATAGTATGTTAAAAATGGTTATTTCTGCCTTTCTCATACACGCACGCACACTGAATCTTATTTATGTATAGATTTTTCATTATTAAAGAAATCCAGCTTGAAGCATATAGGGTCTTATTTCCTATAAGATATTGGAGGTGCTTTGTATTAAAACCTCACTTAGCCATAAGTTGCCTTTGGCAAGGCAACATAGCTGAACTGAATAAAGCTGATCAGCTTTTTTTTCCAGATAAAAGAAAATCAGTCTAATACAATCTCATGGGGACCAAGATAAAATATATTTCTTTAATACATACTGACAGAAAGAGTGTGCATGCTTAGATTTTTTTTCTATATTTAGCCTAGTATTTAGGTACCACATGCAGATAATTAACACTCTTCCTATTCTTCATGTCCTTCTACAAAAAAATCAGTCTTTTGGTTCTTGCTGAGCAGTTTAGCAATAGTCCTATCATATTACACAAATTTTGATGGCCCTCTTTGTTAAAACCAAGCTTCTTTTTAACAAGCTCAGTTAGTTTCACAATTTTATATTTAACCATTTCATTTTATAAACTATTTGACAATAGCAAATTATAAATAAATTTAACAATATTAATTAAATATTGTCAACTTTAAACTGAAAAATGCAAAGCAAAAAAAAGAGGGGGGGGAGGAGATAAGAGAAAAAAAGGAACTGGAAAGTTAAGTTATAAATAGATCTACTCCATAACATATTGCTTGAGATTTTTCTTTCTTGCCACTTTGTACTGGGGGAAAAAAAACCTAATTCAAATATTGACCAGGTCAGCGGTTGCCAACCGGTGGGCTGTGGAAAATTTTTGGTGGGCCACAGAAGAAATGGCCCCCAAAAGCAATTAATCTGGGCTGCACAATTCTTGCGCCTACCGGCTCTCCGAGGGACCCTGGAGTCAAGCCCCTGAGATGTACGTGCCAACCAGCTCCTACACCTGGCGGCGGTGACAACAGCAGTCCCCTCCCCCAGTGCCTTCTGTCAGCTCTTCCCCATTAGTTCTGTAGCTTTGAATTGCTCCCGGCTCTCTCTCTTTCCTCCCCCACACCCACATGCAGGCAGGAAAGGAAAGGGAGATGGAGCCATGCACAGCTCTCCTCTTTTCCAGCCTTTGCTGCCTTTCCCAACATCGAAGCCTCGGAAACGCAGGCAAAGCCACCAAAGCAGTAGTGTCCTGAGTTGCCTTAGCATGCTCGGTTAGTTAAGAATCACCCTACCCAGAGAAGGAGATGGTGCTGGAGGAGGAGAAGGCAGTAGTGGAGAAGCAAGCAACTCAGGGCACTACCTCTGTGGTGGCTTTGCCTGCGTTTCCAAGGCTTCAATGTTGGGAGAGGCAGCAAGGGCTGGAAAAGGGGAGAGCTGTGCATGGCTCCGTCTCCCTTTCCTTTCCTGCCTGCACATGGGCGGTGGGGAGGAAAGAGAGAGAGCCAGGAGCAATTCAAAGCTAGAAAACTAATGGGGAAAGCTGACAGCGGGCGCTGGGGGAGGGAACTGTTCTTGCCGCTGCCACCATGTGTGGGAGCGTGCATCTCAGGGATTTGAGCCAGGAGGCACGGGAACTGCAAGTGGGAGCATTTGATGAGTTTGAAGAACTCCTGGAACATGGTAGATTGGCGTTTTGTAGGTCTCAGTGAAAGAGTGAGCTTTGTTTCGTCTCCTTTCCTTCTCTGGTAATACGAGAGATGATTCCCCCCCCCCCTCCCAAATAATCACTGGCTGTGGCTGGTTTGGCAGCGAGGTGCTAAAGAGAGCGAAGTGCCCCCAGGGACACCTTTCCTTGCCTATCTTCAGGTGATGCTGGAAGCCCCCCCCCAGCTTTTCCTCGGCTGCAGATCTGAGCTTCTCAATCCTCCACCTGGGATCTGAAAGGAGCTCCCACTTTCTCCCCCTCCCCAACCCCAATTAATCACCAAGAGCAACAGTCCTTCTGCAGGCAGATGCTTGCTGAGAAGCCCCTGGAGTGGCAGCCAAGGGGCACTGCCCCCCAAGGAGAGCAAAGCCCCCTTTCTGCCTCTGCTTCTCCCAGTGGCAGTTAGCCTGAGGCCCCTCAGCTCAGACACACACATACACACCCTGCCCGCTCTTCTATCTCTTTGGAAGGTGCCAGGTGGGGGGAGGCTTCCAGCCTGGAATGTTTTATTTTGTTAAGGCAGAATATCAGCAGATAGCCAGAATTTGCAAAGATGAAGTCAGGATAGCAAAGGCTCAGAACGAACAAAGAATTGCAACAAAAGTCAAAGATAATAAAAAAAGTTTCTTCCAATATATAAATAACAAGAAAAAAAATATCAAGGAAACGGTTGGTCCACTAAAGAGAAAAGATGGCAAGGAAGTAACAGGCAACAGAGAGAAAGCAGAACTGCTTAACTCATTCTTTGCATCCATCTTCACGCAAAAAGAAACTATAGCTCGACCCACCAAAAACATAACTGTAAAAGACAGACCAGAAATAAAAGTTAAAATAAAAAATAGTAAGAGAACACCTGTCTGTTCTTGATGAACACAAATCACTGGGGCCTGATGGATTACATCTCAGAGTTTTAAAGGAGCTGGCAGAGGTCATCTCAGAACCACTGCACCATATCTTTCAAAAATCCTGGAGCACCGGGGAACTACCAGAGGACTGGAAAAGAGCTGATGTGGTTCCCATCTTCAAAAAAGGAAGAAAAAAACAGACCCAGGAAACTATAGACCAATCAACCTAACATCAATACCCGGGAAGATACTGGAAAAGATAATAAAAAAACAGATCTGCCAACATCTAGAAACAAGTAAAGTAATAATTAGCAGTCAGCACGGGTTTGTTAAGAACAGATCATGCCAAACCAATCCTATTTCATTCTTCAACACAGTGACTAAATTAGTAGACCAGCAAAATACTGTGGACATAATATATTTAGATTTCAGCAAGGCATTCGACAAAGTAGACCACAACCTACTTCTTAGTAAGCTAGAAAAAAGTGGAATAGATAGCACCACCACTAGATGGACTCGCAATTGGCTGGCAAACCATACTCAAAGAGTAGTCCTGAACAGAAACTGAACAAGGAGAGATTTAACCTGGAAATAAGGAGAAACTTTCTGACAGTGAGAACAATCAAGCAATGGAACAGCTTGCCCTTGGAAGTTGTGGGAGCGCCATCACTTGAGACTTTCAAGAAGAGATTGGACTGCCATTTGTCAGAAATGGTGTAGGGTCTTCCGCTTGGTGGGAGGGTTGGACTAGATGAGCTACAAGGTCCCTTCCAACTCTGATTATCTGTCATCTGTTATCTGTTATCATTAAGCATTTACATTTTTGTTATAATTAAATAAATAAGTGTGTGTGTGTGTGTGTGTGTGTGTGTGTGTGTATCATGTATGTATGTGTGTATATATATATGTATATACAGTATATATATTTATAAGTATGGTATTTAGGTTTCTTCAAGTATTTTCCCACGTCTTAATATTTGTGCTTTTATTATAGCGACGTTTTGGCAGAATCTCATCTGCCATCCTCAGGCTTGTGTATTGGGTTCTTTTTAATCTTGTGTGTCAGGCTTGGCAGCTGTTTTTTGTTTGAATTTGGTGCTGGCTTTCTGCTTTATTTGAATGGTTTTTTCCTCATCCTGATTGGCTGGGAGTCTAGGTCTGTTTTTATTGGTCTTTGAGTTGCTGTGTTCTTGATTGGTTGGCAACATTGTGTTTTGTTCATTGGAGTTTCTTAGTGCAGCTTGGTTTCTTGTGAATGGCTGATAATTATTTATTAGGAAGCTAGTTTTTATTTGGGTAGCTGGCTGGGGTGTGTTTGGGCTGGAGGTATTAGGGGCACTCTGTTTGTGTCCAGGTGCCTGGATTGTGGTAGAGATTTTTTTTTGTTTGTGAGAGCAGGCTTCCAGATGATTGATAGTCTTGTGGAGTCATCTCTTCTATTCATACTATTAGGTCTTTTATCAATTTCTATGGCTTCTCTGATGATTCTGTAGCTGGGGTTTTCTATAGTAGCTAGGGTTTTGATGCCATTGAAGTCGATGCTATGACCTGTGGCAGGCCCTCCTCCCCTACATCAAAGGCACCACAGATAAAATCAGCAAAATTCTCCACAAACACAATATCAGGACAGCCTTCGGCACTGACCAAAAAATAGCCAACATCCTAAGAAACCCCAAAGACAAGATCCAGCTAGAAAACCAAGGAGTTTATGAAATACCATGCAACAATTGCCCAGCCACATACATTGGACAAACCAACAGGAGAATAAATGCACGCATCGCAGAACACAAGAACGCAGTCAGAAAAGAAGAAAATATTTCCTCCCTTTTCCATCACCTTAAAGCCACAGGACATGAAATCAATTTTGAGGGAACCAAATTAATCTCCAATACTGAACACTTCAACAAGAGAATAATCAGGGAAGCCATCGAAATAGAGAAACACCCCCATAACATGAATAAACAGGATGATGCCTCCCACCTACCAGACATCTGCCATCAACAAATGGGTTCCAGCCACGAAAACCAACACCGGACCCAAAACAACACATGACACCACTACCATTCTCCTTCACCAGACTCAAACCTAAACCCATCCCATAGACGAAAGACATCCACCGTTCAGAAACCAGACCACGGCTGCATCAGCAGCTGCCACACCCTCCGACCCCCAAACCAAGCAAACAGACACACACCATGAACACATATCCAGGCCTCAAACTTGGAGCCAAACCAAAACCTGGAACGTTACATCACAGCCATCTGCTCAGGATATCACATCACGGAACTCAGGAGGTTATACCATAAAACCTCAGGATGTTGCAACACAGCCAACGAGTGATGTGTCTTCCTATCTTTTTCTTTATCCTTCTTCCTATCTATAACCCCATCCTAATAAGACATTTTAGGAAAATGGAAATAAAATTGGATAGATTAGATTTTAGCTATGTAAAGTGGTGGCATAATGCATGTTATCTTCCTCGGGTAACAGTTACTTGGAATAAAGTTTCAAAAGGGCTAAAAATGCTAAATTTTATCAAGTTTCCAAAATCTTTTCCATACTCAGACTACAGCTGACTTTGTTATTTGTCTGTGCATCATTGCAATGCATTAGATGAATGCACACATTCAGTTATCCTTTTTATACTATCAATGGAGTCCTTTTTTATCTGTTTCTTAATTCATATAGCTCAATTGTTCTTATTTAAAGAAAATAATCCCATCTATTTTTCTCCTTTCTTAAATACTGGCACCACCATAGATTACAAAGGTGTGGAAAACTAGCATATTGGAAGGACTGTTGGAGAGAGTATCTGTTACTCACTTAAATACTAAAGCTATGGTGTTTTAGGAGCTAGATGAACTTCTCCCTTAGATTGGAGAGAATACTGAAAAATCTGGAACAGCAAAGGAGAGAAAGAGAAGGGGGAGGGAGGGAGGGAGGGAGAGAGAGAGATATATTTAGTTTAGATTTTCACAAAAATGCCTTTCTCTGAATTGGACTTCTGACAGCTGACCCAGTTATTCTTTCTTGATTTTGATCTTGCTGTCTCTTGTTAGCAGGATGATTGAAATCTTGATATTCCAACAGGATGACTGGATTTTTCTGTCCCTTTTCATTAGTTGTAGTGAAACATGTGTTTTGCAGCTATTGTCTAATCTAATACAGCTTCTAGTTTCTTGAAAGTAGAACATAATCAATCAACTGTAATATCCATAGAAACACAGTCAGGAAAGGATGCATTGAGTTGCAATAGATATTTATCATGCTATCTTTCCCTCATGTTAATTATATTTTAGGGTAAATATGTAAACATGTATTGTTACTGTAGTTTTCTGAAACATAGAATTAGTTGGGATAGGAAAGACTATCTTTGCCTAACTCAATCTTTTTTTTTATAGACCTCTATGAAAAATGACTGTACAGCTATTGTTTAATTTAGCATATGAGTTCCAAGTCATTACCACCTTCTTTAAGAAGATTCTGCAATGAGAAGCTATTTCAAGAATAATTTTGGTTTTATCGCATAATACACAACCCCTTCCAAACAATTGCTTGTGCTGTTGCAAAAGCAACCTAAATGCATGGAAAATGCAAATTAAGGCACTCTAAACATTTCAAATATTCTGCCATACGTTTACTATCCTATCTGCATTATTATTTAAACTTGTTCTCCAAGGCTCACTTGGATACATTTTTAGTTTTCAAAAGAGAGTTCTGACGGTGCTTAATGATGGGAAAGTGTTAGCATTTGTGAAAGTAACAAAGCATTGTGAGCTAATTGGGAATGTATCAAATTATTGGTCCACCAGGGCTATACATCTGAGAGGTAGAACCCATGAGGACACATCAAGACTTGAGTGCAGCCCTCCCCCTTTTCCAGTTTGCTTCTACTAAATCTGACTGCAAATGCCATTGATCCATATTGTTCTTGCCTTATTACTTACCTACAGATGGGAATGATAGGACAAGGATAAAGCAGAAGAATGAGAACTGTCTTCATCGAATAGAAAGAACAGGGCACGGAAACACACACACACACACACACACACACACACACACACACACACACAGGAAATTACCTCACCTATTTCTCCTAAAGACAGTTGGTAAGATCGGGCCTTCAGTTTATGTTTACTGTTACTGGTCACTCAATCCACCTTGACAGACCCCTCCCCTTTTCTACCCTTTGAAAGATGACAACAAACATGATTCAATCAGATGTCTTTGTAGATATGATGTTACTGATTTTTAGAAGAAAAGATGGAAGGTCAATATTAAATAAACGGTAGCACTAGTAAAGTATTTAATTTTCTGTACTTTCTAGACTGGAATGATTTTACATGAAATTTCAGTTTTCAACTTTATTTTAAAGTAATGTATTGAATAATTGTCAGTAAATCAACAAGTTTATAGAAAACTTTCCTAAAGTCACACAAATTCATTAATTTCTAAAGAAGGTTGAAGGTTTTTTTTAAATAAGTTCATTCATTTCTAAAGAAAGTTGAAGGCAGGGGTGGGATTCTACCAGTTCGCACCTATTTGCTTGAACCAGTTGTTAACATTCTAAGCAGTTCGGAGAACCAGTTGTTAGATGAAATTACTGGCCTAATCCTGTAAGGAAGGCAGGAAGGAAACATTCTGGTGTTGCCTACAGAAACTGCCTCTCCGTTAACCCTTATTAGATTCTTGGCAGGACTAGACTTCCTGGCTCAGGAACTTCTCTGGAGTCCCCCCCCCCCTTTGCTGGTACTTTGCTTGTGTGGAGTGACCATTTAAAGTTACAATGGCACTGAAAAAAGAGACTTATGACCATTTTTCACTCTTACAACTGTTGCAGCATCCCCACAGTCATGAGAGGCCAGGCGAGGAGATGTGTGCCTCGATGTAAGTGATATTGAGTTGGTCACACCCAGCCAATAACATGACCACTGAACCATGCCCACCCAGTCACATGATCACCAAGCCACGCCCACCACCTAAGCCATGCCCACAGAACCAGTTGTTAAAAAATTTGAATCCCACCCCAGTTGAAGGTCTTTTTAAATACACATTTTCTATAGGTTTATCAAATTCACCCAGTGTCTGAGCCTATACATGATTTTAAGACATTTTTATGCACAGAAATCCACATATTTAAGAAATGTAAGCTGTCATTTGTACTTCATAATGCACAAAAATACATATTGAGTAAATATGCACACACATATATTATCTTATAGAAAATCATTTGGAAATAGAACAAAGATTAAGAAAAGTGTATAAAAAGGCTTACTTTAGTAAAGGCAAAAAGGGGAATGAACATGCCCTTTGCCACATTTTCAGAGCAATGATACATAACAGTTTTTAACAAACTTAGAATTGAAAAATGAGAAACTGAATAAACTGAGTCATCAATCTCTATAAAAATCATAGTCAACAGAGTAAGTATTTTACTTAGCATTCTGAAGAAAGTATAGTAAGAAATTGTGAGAAAACATGAACATTTGTTTAAACATAATAGATTCAACCTGCCAATTCTAATACTTTTAAAAATTGTAAGATAATGTATATGACAGTGATATATTATGCAAAGGGAGCTTCTGGCCAATGTTTTAGGTTTACCTATTTTGACTGGCAGGTTCTCCCCATCTAAAAACTGTGAATTCTAAAGTAATACATGTACCAAAAATGTGCAAGTGAGTCACATTCACACATCATTATGTCCCCAAGAGATGCACATCGGTA
This sequence comes from Notechis scutatus, assembly GCF_049901735.1. NCBI lineage: Eukaryota > Metazoa > Chordata > Lepidosauria > Squamata > Elapidae > Notechis > Notechis scutatus. The sequence goes on along the minus strand of NC_142009.1, from coordinate 112,914,812 downwards.
TTCATAGCTAGACATACAGAATCTGCATAATCATGTCTTTTTACACCAGGGAGCCATTTAAGCATATAGAAATTTATTTGCAATGCTAGAAGAATGATTACAATGTTTCCAGTGACAGAACCTTGTATTTTTTGACCTAAAGATGTAGAATACGAATTAACAGTGAAAGGAAAGATAAAATTAAATTTGATTATCCCAGAGGACTAGTCCCGATTAAATAAAACTAAAGAGCATGTTCACTCATCCAAGGAAACATCCTCTCATTTACTTACAGATGCTGCCATAAAGACAGCTGTAATATAATTATAGCATTTTAAAAATAAATTGTTTTTGCAGAGTGTGGAAAATAATGGCTAATGCTGCTGGAAACTGCAGCAGTATTTCCCTTGGAAAAGAAAGAAAAGCAGGAATGACAGAAATATAGAGATTATAAGTTTTTGCTCTCTACTAATGCTCGCTCATTGCAACAGGCCATTAGTATTAACGTGAGCTCTTTCTCCAACATAGTGGGGATGTTGGCTCTGTTCTTAAAGTGACATGGGATTTGGACTAGTGGAAATTGAGTGACATTTATAAGTAAGTGGAAAGTATTCTTAAAGGAGAAATGCTATTTATACTATACATTTAACCAGCAGGGAACCACAGCATAAAATGGAATGACTGGGGCAAGTGGAAAAGTGATTGTGATTAATTCTGGGTAGGGTACTTATGTGTTTAAGAGACAATATATGAGATAATAGAATAGCAACAGCACTTAGACTTATATCTTACTTTATAGTGCTTTACAGCATTCTCCAAGCAGTTTATAGAATCAGCATATTGCCCCAACAATCTGGGTCTTTAAGATACTAAGATTTGAAAAAAAAAGATATTAGTGAATGAATGAATAAAATTGCACCTCATGAAATGGCTACCAATATCATAACTTACTCTGAATTCTGATCTGACATTCACTGAGCAATATTTATAAGGGCTGAGCAATATTTATAAGGGTTGAGCCAAACCATATGGACTCTGAACAACATGAAATGTTTTAAAATATAATACAGGAAAAATAATAATATCCATATATGATAGTCACCTAAATAATACTGAAATTTATCGGAACAATAGAACTTTAAATTGTTTCCTGAAAGCAAGGATGCTTTCCTTTCTTTTCCTTTCCCCTCTACTAATTACTGTAAGTATCTTGGGAACTAATATAACAAAGAAGCAATCTGGATCATAATAATCAAAATCCTAGTTATATATATTCAAGTGTGCATGCATAGGGGATGGACTGAAGGGGTGTTTACTGAGCTTGTATGGGAAAATTTTGGTAGGCAATTCTTGAATTTTTTAACTTATTCCAATTTATATGGCTTCAGCATCTAAAATATATAACTCTGGGCTGCTTACAAAACAGCAACTTCCCCACTGAATCAGAAATCTGAACCACAACAATGTGAAACCTTGTTTGGTTATCTTAATTGTACAATTATCTTTTCTTATATTTGGCTTTATTAGACAACTTTAATGCCATCAAGAAATGGTCTGAGAGGTTAAAAGGTGGATGAAAACTATCACAGACTTCATTAGAAACAACTGGGAGCCTTTTGATCCCTGAATGAGCAAATTTATTTCAGTAGGCTTATGTTCACTTAATTCTAACAACAAAACAGGGACACTATGATAACAAAAACTGATCACTTGAAGAGCAGATTTAGAAAAGTATCTGCTGCTTTCCAAAGTATTTTATAAAAGCACCATTCATGAAAAGATAATAATCTGTGATGACTAAACAATTACAGCATCAAGCAATAAAAGGACAGAAGTTCTTTGGCACTTTTTAAGCATTCAAGCAACAAACAAAATAACCAACCAACAGGAAGAACATAAACATTTACCCTATGGGCTAGTAACAGAAATAAACATATTAGGGATGATCTAAATCTTACAGGAAATGATGCACCAGTTCCTTGAAGGAGATTTGCTTAAAGCCAAAACAAATCATTTTTAATGAAGTCCTGTGGTTACTTCTGCTCTTCTTCACAGCTCAGGAATCCAGTTTCCTTAAGACTTCCTTACTTCTCCTGACATCTCCAGTGCAACAGAGCATGGCAGCTTGACACCGCTTACTCCTGCCTTTGAATGAATCAGAAGAATAGCAACCCTCCACAAAAAATAAAGGTCCTGCTTTGGCTTGAGTTATCTTCAACGGAAAATGGAATAAATGGATTTGCCAAGTCCACATTCAGCCCCGGTGCTGCTCTGCTGACACACAATCACAGTAACCGGCATCGAAAAATGATTTGAGAAGTGCACGCCGATGTTCAAGTGCAACATTCTGATATGCCGGTTTTATCTCCTCCCATAGTCCGTCTGGGGCAAAATGCAATTGACAGCATGATACCTATGTACTTGAAGAAGCGTTTAGTTCAAATTAGAGGATTTTATTCTAGGAGACAATTTTGTTTAAGTGGAAGGGTGAAAAAAAAATCTTGTAAACACGTCACTGCTCGCAGATCAAAGAATCAAGGTGCCAATGCATCTCCTTAACACAGACATCATTTTTTTGCTACCCGTATGGTGCTGGCAGGTTCCCCCCACCATTTCCTAACTTGGATCTGAAAGACCGACTTATTTCTGGTGTCTGGCTTTTCTTTTTGAATACTGCTCAACACAATAAGTCCCACTCCCCATATAGATTTACGCCACAATGACATCACTTTTGATAGTGACAAATATAAAACTTGGGATGTGTGTGTATGCATTGATACTTATTGCTAACCCACTGAATTCAAGGGAATGGAGTTCAATCGATTTATACTGGCAAACAAGGGCAGGTAAGATTGCCTCCATAATGGGACCAGAATGCACTGAACATTCATCTATGGCACTGCATTTTCTTCTAGTCAGTTCTTTGGGTGAGGAGAAATAACTTTATTAGATGTTACAGAGATAAAAACAGCTCTTCTAGAGGAGGTACCACCCATAAATTAACTCTTTCCTTTTAATATCCATTGCCTCTTGGTTCAAGGCAATGTGTATTCCAGAAATGTCATTGGACAACTCTGTCTCTCTACTGTTACAACTCTTGTGCCAGTCATTTGCAAGTAATGGGCTACAGCTGTGAACTCTGGCTCCTGGGTTGTTTTGGTAGCTGAGTAATTACCACCATTTCATTAACATTTAGAGAGAATATTATGCTCAGTGCCTGTTAAGAGGTTTTTTTTTTAATGTTGTCATGCTGATCCATTTTTTAATTTGCATTTGACATTTGATCATTGTCACACAGAAGCTCTGAGACATGAAAGTGGTGTGGCTTGAGAACACCAAGCAGGGTTTTGGTCTTCCTGAGGAGAATGTCCATGTTTGAAGAAGTGGGATAAGTGAATGACATTTGGGAAGCTTCCAGTGTTAGCTGTGTTTATTCATGGTAGCCCAAAATGATACTTGGCTGTCATGTAGCTGAATTTTGCATTTTTAACATGGTCTGTTTTTTATAGCCTACAGCAGGGGTCTCCAACCTTGGCAACTTTAAGACTTGTGGATTTCAATTCCCAGAATTCCTCAGCCAGCTTTGCTGACTGAGGAATTCTGCTAATTGAAGTCCACAGGTCTTAAAGTTGCCAAGGTTGGAGACCCTGGGCCTAAAGAAAGACAAACCATTCATAAGACAGAGTCACACATGTAAGCCTCAAATGTGAGAGTTGTTAATGTGAGACAGGATTCCTTTTCACTGACATTTTCTTTTTTGTTGTTGTTTAAATGTTTCTATATGTTTCATTGAGGAGCTTGTGAGAGAGTTGTGTATTATTTAATGTTTTTGGGTACTGTGGCTCTATAGAACAAGGCATCATAAATGGATGCATAACCTGTTTCACGAATGAATAAGTAAATTATCAGTTCAAATTTTTGCTTTGATCTGAAATGACTTGCCTTTATTAGGTCTGTGCAGATCACGGTCAATTGCTTCAGTGCTTTGCCTTGTCAAGACGTATTAACTGATGGCTTGAAAGACTCTGAAAAGGTGAGTGTTTCCATTTCCTTGAAGCATTATGGCATGGTTGAGTTTCCTTTAATGGATATTCAACAAAAGAGACTTCTGCACATGTGTTAATGAACAAAGCATACAGCAATTCTCCAGTTAGGAGTGGAACTCCAAGATGCTTCATGAAGACACTTTAAAGTGATACTGTGCTCCAATACATATTGAAAAAAAAAGTGATATTTTCAAGAGTTTCCCAGCCCTATTCTTTATATATACAGGATATATGTATATATATTAATCATTTTTCCATGCTGCCTGCACTTCATAAGAAACCTACTTCAAAATGATTGAAGAGCATCATGTTGCCTGAATTAACATACAATTACACATTGAATCATATGTTATGAATGAATACTACCTACGTGATTTTGAGATTGCTCACTTTTCAAATTTCTGGGTCTGGAATCAAACCTCCAAGACCCAAATTAAAGGAAACCAAACTTGCCACTATCTAATCTCCACCAATATCATGGGGGCATCAGTTGTATTTTAATTTAGTATGGACTTATACCCATTCATGATATAAACAAGCAAAAATAAAAACAGATAGTATAAACAGGTACTGTATGTGTGGATAGACAGATGGATGGGCAGACAAAATTGCAACATTATATAACTTGTACTTTTGTTTTAATGGGTATTGTGGGCTGTCTAGAATCATTATATTAGATAACCATTTAAGTGATGCCAATAAATAAATAAATAATCCAAGCACCACCTTTGTATCACTTTCAGGAACTGCATCTAAGAAAAATACTTGTAGTTTTAGCTTCATAAATGATCAAGAAAAAAAGGACAAGTTTTAAGGACTTTTCAAATAACAGGAGATCAGACTACAAATATTAGGAGCCCTGGTGGCATAGTGGTTAAAATGCAGTAATGCAGGCAAATTCTGACTGCAGCCTGGAGTTTGATGCTGAATGGGGCTCACGGTTGACTCAGTCTTTCATGCTTCTTAGGTCAATAAAATGAGGACCTAGACTGTTGGGGGTAATATGTTGATATTGTATAAACAACCCAGAGAGGGCTGTAAAACCCTATGAAGTGGTATATAAGTCTAAATGCTATTGCTATTATTTCAGGGAGAATTTGTTTGAAAAATTGATGACAGAAGGCTCTAAAATGTGAGGTGGCTATTCTGGCATTTGGAAACAATAAGCAACCCTATTGCACAATCAAGCTGAGTGTACAGGATTGTGAATTATTCAAATAACTAGGTCTTTTTGCACACACAGCCAGAAGGTCAACACCAGTTCCCAATGACAACTCTTCAAAAAAAAAATCCCCCCCCTTAAAGTAGCAGAAGAGATTCTTGAGACCATTTCCAACACAAACTAAGAACTTTTATTACCTGAAAATTCAGGTGCAGCTTATTTATCTTCTCTTCTACCTCATTGCCTTTGTGTATCTCCTTTGCTATTCACATATGTCTTTTTAGGATGCTAAGAAGAAAGGATTCTGTGTTTGTCTTACTTTACAAGGGCAATTGAACTTCAATCTCATCCAAGTAATTTGAATCAAGCTTCTGAAATACTCTGTTGAATATATGTTACAGCTACATTAAAGTGCAGCAGTATTCTCCATTTTCATGCATTTTAAGCAGATTGTATGTACATCCTTGTCCATTCCTCAGTAGCTGCAGTCCCTTTTAAAATAAATAAATCAAGCAAGAAAGAAAGCAAGAAAGCTAGCAGAATTAGAGGTAGGTCACCCACTGTCACCAAATATTTTGTGTTTGGGCTTGTTTTTTCTTTTTTCTTTAAAAAAAAAACTTTCTTCCAAATGTTTGCTTCTCATTTTCTTTGAAATGATTCTTGAAAGGAATATTTGGAAAAAGATAAGAATAAAATATGACTTAAAAGACAAAATAATGAAAATTATAACAGATAATAGAAGGCAGGGTGATTGAGCAGGTGGGAATTTTAAATACTTAGATGTGATCTTTCAAGACATATTTATTTATTTTTTTAAATTTTTATTTATTTGATTTGATTTGTCAATCGCTTACAAGATAATAGGTATAAGTATAAACATGAGTAAGAATATAGGAAATAGGTATGAATAAAAGGGGACAAAAGGACAGGGATGGTAGGCATGATTGTGGACTTATGCACCCCCCCCTTACAGACCTCTTAGGAATGGGGTGAGGTCAATAGTGGATAGTTTGAGGTTAAAGGAGTGGGAGTTAGAGGATGTAACAACAGAGTCAGATAGTGCATTCCAGGCATTCACCACTCTGTTGCTGAAGTCGTACTTTCTGCAAACAAGTTTGGAATGGTTTACATTGAGTTTATATCTATTGTGTGCTCTTGTATTGTTGTGGTTGAAGCTAAAGTAGTCATTGACTGGTAGGACATTATAGCAGATAATTTTGTGTGCTACGCTTAAGTCCAACTGTAGGTGGCATAGTTCAAGGTTGTCCAAGCCCAAAATCTCAAGCCTGGTGATATAGGGTATTCTGAGCAGAGGAGTATAGTACTCTTCTCGTGAAATACTTCTGGACTCCCTCAACTGTATTAATTTCCAATATACAGTGTGGATTCCAGACTGATGAGCTGTATTTGAGTCTGTATTGGTCAAGCAAAAGTTTGTATGCTCTAGTTAGCAATTCAATATTTCTGGGGGAGAAGCTTCGTAAGATTACATTTACAACTCTTAATGCCTTTTTGGCAATGCTGTTAAAGTGAGCTCTGGCACTTAGGTCATTTGATATATGCTAAGGTTCTTGATGGAGTGAGGATCATCAATGAGGTCATATTCTCCTAGTTTGTATTTGGTGTACAGATATTTTTTACCAATGTGTAGGACAGAGCATTTCTTGGTCGAGATTTTGAGTTGCCAATTGTTTGATCATTCAGATACATAATCAAGGTCACTTTGAAGGACAGTAGCATTGTTGGTGGTGTTGAATAGTTTTACGTCATCCGCAGTTGCTTATAAGGTGATTGCAAAGGTCATTTATATAGAGTATAAAGAGTGTGGGTCCTAGAATGCTACCTTGGGGGACACTGCAGTTAACTGGGGCAGGGTTTGATATAACGCTCCCCATTTTTACTATTTGTTCCCTGTTTGACAGGAACGCAGTAATCCACTTACGAAGGGATCTGGAAATGCCGTAAGAGTTTAGTTTTAACAGTAGTTTGTCATGTACCACTGAATCAAAGGCTTTGCAAAAGTTTATGTAAATTGTATCTATAGCTTTACCTGGTCAAGTAGAGTAGTCCATATGTTTTTGCAGTGTAGGAATTGAAAATTGCAGGACAATTTTTTCCTGAAACCAAATTGTTTTTTGTAGAGTAGGTTGTTTGTCTCTAAGTGGAAGGTGATGAATTGGTTAATGATTGATTCCATGACTTTGCACATGACACAACACAGTGAGATTGATCTGTAGTTTTCAACCAGGCTGGGGTCACCTTTTTTGAAGATAGGGATGACCGTAGCTAAGGACCATAGGCTCGTTAAGGAGCTGGTTCTGAATGATATCTCATATATAATGCTTAGGGGTTCCTAGAGCAGAGGAGAGCTTTTTTAAGAAGTAGGCACATAATCCATCAGGGCCAATAGATAGGGATGGTTTTAGGTTATGTGGTGCCTTTTCTATGTTATCTTCTGTAAAGTCAATATGTAGCAAATCATTACAGTTAGTTGTGGTACGACTAGGAAATGTGGGGCATGAGCCATTGATGTTTATAAAGACTGAACTGAAGAATGTGTTGAAGAGGTTGGCCTTAACAGCTTCATTGTTGCAGTCTTTCCCATTTGGTCCTTTTAGGGATGGAATGGTTCTTTTTTTTTTTTTTTTTAATAAAGTTTTATTTGGGTTTTCACACATACAAGATACAAGTAAAACATCTTTTTTGAAAATAGCATGGTCCCGGGTTGAACTTCTTTATACAGACACAAAACTCAATTTCATGCTCCTTTTTGTGTTCTATTCCATATCTTATACTATTCTACATTTTCTATATAGTTTTTCCCCTCTTTTAATTTTCTCAATTTTATTTTGATTATTTCATCTCAATTCAAATAATTATATTTATACTTTTGTCTGTTCTGTTTCAATTTCATATTATCTTTTCTCATTAAACAAATTTTCTCCTTTGGTTACTAATTGGAGTATGACACCTTTATATCTTTTAATTACATCCATTCAACTCTTATTTAAACTTCAATATATACCTTAAGGTTATGACCTTCAATATAATACATAATACATAACTTCCAATCAAATTCTGCTTGGTACATTCTTATAATACACACTATATTCTTTTAAAAAAAGGATTATAAATATATGTCATTCCATTCCAATTCAGTTCTATCATTAATAATCATTAAAATCTTAACATCTTTAACACTTTAACACAATTGAATATCATACTTCCTTAAAAACACATATAATCTCCATAATTAATTTTTCCCTTATTTCTCTTCACATATGTTTTATAAATCATTAAATATTCCTTTTTGTTACATTTATTTATTGACAAGCAATTCACTGAATTACGATAGCTATTTTATCAGACATTTTAATCATACATTGTTTCATATTTTCTAAAATTATTTCTGTTTCTAATATAACAATACTATCTTATGTACCTTTGCAGAATCCCCTTTTCCATTAAGTTTTCACCCATTATCTTTAAATAGGCCCTGTTTCTCTATATTTTGTTTCTGTCCTTTATAACTTCTTTTCCTTTCTTTCTTCCCTCTCATCTTCTCCCTCCCCTTTTTACCCCCTTGTCTTTTTACTTCTAATCCTCTCTTCTGCATTTCCCTCTTCTGTTGCTTTCTGATTTTATACTTATTTTTCACTCTATTTTTTTTTTGGAGTTGTTTTTCCCAATCTTAAACTTTACATTCTCTTTCCCCCCTTTCCTCCCCCCCATCTAAGATTACTTGTTCATTAAAGATTGCTTCTTCTTTGTCGCAATCTTCTTGTTCTGCAGGCATTTCTTGTTGTTTCTCATAATTCCAAATCTCCATTTCTAAAAACTGAAATACGAAGCCAAAAGAACCTCTCCCTTCTTGTGCATCTTCTTTGTACTTTTTAAGTTCCATTTTCAGTTCTTCTAAAAGTGGAGCCATTTTAAACAGTTTTAAACAACCACCCAATTGATTTTAGTCATTCAAATACAATAACCAAAAATCCAGAGATCATCGAGTAATCCAAATAGTCCCAAGCTGTTTCTTCTTATTTCTTTTTCCACTTTCTCTTCCTGGGGTTTTTGTTGCGATGTTTCAGTTAAAATGTATCTTTTGGAAGTCTTGTTGAGATTTTGCTGTAAGTTCTTTTTAATTCCAGGCAGTCTCCTCCCTTCCAGATCCTGCCCTTTTATTCTTTTTCTCTCCTTTCCTGTTTCCAAAAGCTTTTAATTATCCAGAAATCTTTATTATCCCTTTGACTTTTTATTTTCAGCATTAAATGCCTATTACTGTCAAAGTGGATTTTTTTCCAATTTCTTGCTTAAGTCTCTTAGCTGTCAGTATAGGAAAAGGAGAAAAAAAACCCAAATCTTTTCCCTTTTCTCTCTCCTTCGCAGCTTAAAAATATTCTTAGGGAACAATGTTATTGTTTTTTTTAAATAGTTTCAATTCCAGGATACCTTATTTGTTGCTTTTGCTGTTTGACCCGGTCAACCAAAACTTTCTCTTCTTATCTTCCTCCTGCACATTCTTTTCCGGTCGAGTTCTTCTTTGTGGTGGCCATTTCTGACCACTGCTGCAACCGCCTTCGGGAAAGGGAGTAATGGCCAGCTGGGGAGGAGAGATGCGGCTCTCCTCAACCCTGCAGGCAGTCTCCCCCCTCTTCACCACCTCTATGGGGTGGCTTAGCCCCGAAACCAGTCGAGTCGGGGCGCTCCAGCGGCAAGCACGGATCGAAGCCTCACAGAGACGAGGTTTCGGTCTGTCGTCGAAGAAGCTCAAACCAGAAGTTCCCAATTTGGGTGGGATGGAATGGTTCTTGAGTCTTTAAGTTTTGTGTTTACAAAATTGCAGAAGGTGTGAGTGGATTTTGTACATAGGAGGTTTTCCTCTTGCTTTGGGCATTCTGCCTTTATCTGTCAGCATAAGGTGTTGTATTGGTTTTTAAAGTTTGCTACATAGCTAGTTTTGTTTTTACACCATAGCGATCTTTTTTTTTTTTTCATTGAAGTTTCCTTATTGTTATGGGTAATTTGGTTTTTGTTTTTGTTTTGTGGGTTACTAATAGTACATATAGTTTAATGACTCTTTCAAGTTCAAACAAGAATGCATTATAATGGTCTTCTGTAGTATTACAGCTAGAGAACAGAATGTGCCAATCAAGAGATGATATGTCAGCATCTATGAGATCATAGTTGGCTTTTTTGAAGTTGTATTTTGGAGATCCATCATTATGTTCCTCTTTGTGAGGGTGTAAATTTAGACAAAAGTCAATCATACTGTGATCACTGTTTGAAAAGGGTTCTTCTATTTGTAGGCCATATATTATGTTTGAACTGTTGCAGAAGGTGAGGTCAAGGCAGTTGTAGAGTCTAATGTTGTTAGTTACGAATTGATCCAGTCCTAGTGTAGTAATGGCATTATAAAGGGCTGCAAGTGTGGATTCGAATGTACATTCGTTTAGGCTCCAATTTATAAGAGGTAGATTGAGGTCACCAAGGAAAATAAGAGGCTGTAGGCAAGAGGCAGCCCAAGTTAGCAGTGAAGTTAGCTTGTTTGCATGAACTGTGTCATAATCAGGGGCTGTGTAGCATAGTAAGAAGTGGATTGTGGTATTTGAGGACAGTTCACAGGCGATGATCTCTGGAAGAGCAAGTTCCTGTGTAATTTGAATCTTTTTTAGATTTAGGGATTTTTTGTAGAAGATAGCAACTCCACCTCCTCTACGGATTTCGCGATCTGACCGATAAACATGATATTCTCTGACTGTGGTAATGGAGTCTGGAAAAGATGCATTTAACCACGTCTCACAGACAAATATAATGTTGAATGTCATGCCTAATAAGATGAGGAATTCATGCATTTTGTTTGTGAGGCTTCTTGTGTTGAGTAGTTTGCATTTTAGATATGTAATAGTGGGTCTGGAGGAAGTAAGGGGCATGCATGTCTAACGTTGGATGTTGGGGTGATGATTATTGGGATATAAGTTGAAGGTCTTGCTTTTGATGCATTCTGTGTGGTAATCAATGTATAGGTTAGTATTTCCTTGTTCATGGAGTCTTTTGAACTCAGAGCGTAGTTCATGGGATTATACACGTTGCTGTAAGGTTAGGTCTGGGCAAGGTTCTTATGGTTGGTGTTGCTCTTTGCGAGTGACTTTAGGGTTGTATAATTCCCAGCTAGGTCCCTATGCAAATAAGTAGTAGTTCAATGAATGTCATGCAAGTTAAGATTATCAGAGGTCTATTCCACATCACAAAATGCATATCCATTATGATCTTGAGGCTTGAGACTGACCTAAAGAGAGTTTGGCTATTTATGATTAAATATTGGATGTATGGAATCAGGTGGAGTGATTCCATACATCCAATCTAATAAATTTTGATCTTCATGATCACAAGAAATTCTAAAAAAAATGTTCTTGTGGCCTTCTTTTAAGATCTTATAGTTTTTTTTTTAATTCACTCAGGTTTAGAGAGCCATTAGAGAGTGACTTCTGGACACTGATTATAGAATGGGAGAATTCATATTCCTAAATTGATTCATTAATCTTCCCATCACAATTAAGGTTCTTTTTAAAGGCCATATTCAAGAGCCTTCTCTCAGCACTTCTACATAGGAAATGTGATAATGTTTCTGTGGCTAGTTGAACCTGTCCTTGTGATGAGAGTTCATTTGAATCTATCCTTCATATGCTGTTCCATTATCCTTTTTATAACAATTCCTAAAGAATGATCATCTTTCTTCTGTTGTCATATACTCAAGGTCAGTCTAACAAAATTTATGTTGCCTTAGTAATAACTTTTCTCTTAATATATTGATAATGATTTTGATTATCTATGGTTAATATTCCAGATGTTTAAATTTTATAAGATATATTGTCTATATTTTATAAGTCTATATTGTCCCATTATTTTACAAAAAATATTATGTTCTGTATTGTCAAATTATTTTGTAATATTCCTTCCCTTTTAGATTCACCTACACATTTTATTCAAGAATTTTGATCTTAATTGTCTGTTCTGCTGCAACATTTACTTTTTTTTCCTGTTTGCTCACCTCATATTTGTACAGTTGTTTTTTTATAATTCTCTTTGTCTCTCTTTATAATACTGGTTACTGGCTGAAATTAATACATCCAAACTAAATGTTCATTAGGAAGTGAATTCCAATTTTCTCTAAACATTCTGTTATACTTTAAAGCTCACTAAATTAAAGAAACACATTGTAAGAACATGCAACTTTGGAGATATAGAGCTTTGAGTCACTCTATAAATTTACTGAATTTGGTAGGTTTACTTTGAGCAAAATATGCCTTTTAAAATATATTAAGAGCACGAGAAATTCTGGTTTAATTCCCCAAAGGGAAAGATCATTGTAAATATCAGAACTTTGCTGCATACTGCCATTCCCATTCCTTATTTTAAAAAGTACTTCTGATTTTCAATGGCTATGTAGTTGAGACTACACTACTTTAGTTTAGCTGTTGTTTATTAACATATTTTGCCAAATGGGATGTGCATTTATTATTAATCATTTATTTTACTTGACTTATAGGGTTAGGGTTCCTAGTTGTGAATGTCATCAATCATTCTGAGCAGCATGTAGCAGCTTCCATAAACTGAGTTAAAAACAATACAATGAAAAGGAACAAATTAATAATATTAGACTTCTGCTCTTTAGGGCTTGTCTCTGGTAACCTGACCTCAGGAAAGTTTATCGGTGAACCTGATCTTAATCCTTAACCTTTCTAGTTGCTTCAGATCAATTGCAGAATCCCTTTTAAAAAACTGCAAAGCTCCACTACTTATATAACCATCAAACTGGATCTTAATCTTTCTAGGCAGCAACTACAGGTAGTCCTCAATTTACAATCACAAGTTTATGTTGCTAAGTGAGACATTTGTCAAGGGAGCTTCCCCCCACTTTACAACCTTTCTTGCCATAGTTGCTAAATGAATCATTGCATTTGTTAAATTAGTAACCTGGTTGTTAAGAATCTGGCTTACCCTTTGACTGCTTGTCTGGAGATCGCAAAAGTCGATCACATCATAAATATGAGCCAGTTGCCAAGCATCTGAATTTTAATCACATGACCATAGGGATGCTACAATGGTCGTAAATGTGAAAAATAGGCATAGGTCACATTTTTCAATGTCATTGTAACTTTGAACAGTCACTAAATAAACTGTTGCAAATCAAAGACTACCTGTAGTCTTTTTAACAATCTAGGTAAGAATGCTTGGCTCAATTTTCCATATCTTAATCACATGAGTGCATCTAATTCTTGCTTCTTCCCATTTCCCCATAATGCTTCTCTCCCCAAGCACATAGAGGATGTACAGTGCAAAGAAAATCATCATTGTGGTTAAATGTCTATGGAGCTTCTCAATCATCCAGGTCATGGTTGTCCCAAAGATGCTTTTTCCCTGAAGACATTTCACTTCTCATCCAAGAAGCTCCTTCAGTTCAGAATGAAATTATTGTGGCAAAAGCATCCTGCTGCGAAAACCTACAATATCACAATTATCACTACTTTCAATGGCAGATTAAAGATAGAAAATTAAACACAACAAAAGAGTTGTATTAGGAACCACACACAAATGCACAAAAACATACAAAATAGCAATATTTGTATATTCTTAGCCATCAGGCTAAAGCTTGAATTGACCCTTAGCATTTATTGAGTATTCTTCAGAAGAGACTATAAAATAATCACAATAAAGTATATGAGATCTTGACAAGACTAATGCATTCAAAAGTCTTGAAGGAGCTTGATGATGTCATTTCAGAGTTCCTTTGATGGTGCTTGAGAAATTATGAAGGTGATGTAGTGCTAGAGGATTGGAAAAGGGCAAATGTTGACTCCCTCCCTCAATTAGAAGAGGGCCTAGATTAGTGTAAATCATTCAGTTTGACTTCAGTGATGAGCAGAACTCTGGAACAAATTTTTAAGCAGGAAGTTTCTGAGCATTTAAAAAATAATGCATAGTTTGGTAAGAAGCAGCATGGATTTATCAAGAAATTATGCCATGCCAACCTGATTGTCTCTTTTGATTGAGTGTCCAGTTTAGCTGACCACATAAAAGTGGATTTCATAGTGTGCTTAATTTCAGCCAAACATTCATTGGACTCTCTGTGGTATCCTAAGAGAGAGGACAGCAAATGTGTAAACTTGATTATGCTACCATTAGATATAGCTGGTTGAACACTGCATGCAATGAAGAGTATGTGAATGGCTTTACTTCAAGCAGAAAGAAAATGTTGAATGGTGTACCAGGGAACTATATTTTGGGCCCTGAATTGTTCGATATATTTATAATCAACCTAGATGAGGATTATAAATATGAATGATGCAAAATCATGAAGGTATGCTGACAAAATGGAACAGTGGATAGAAACCACTAAGGCAAATTTCTCCAGGGATACAGACAACAGAGAGAAATCGCTTATTTAGGAAAGAAAATGAAGGGATCAGTATAAGAAGGAAAAATCCTATTGGACAGTACCACATGAGGAAAGAATCTGAGTGTCTAGACGAACTGCACTCTGACCATGAACCAACAGTGTGATGCAGTGGAAAAAGCAAACAAATCCAAGCAGCCTCAAAAAAACAAAAACAAAAAACAAAACAACCCTGTATGCCATCTCAATCAAATAAAGCCATCATTGCTTTCTACACTGCTGTGATCAGAGCATAGTTAGAATACTGTATTCAGTTCTCAGTGCCACATTTTAGAAAGAACTTTGATAAACTGGGAACGTGTCCAGAGAATGGCAATTAAGATGATAAAGAGTCTCTCCTGAGAACTGGATAGAAGCTTTGGATGTTTGGCCTCGAGAAAAGAAAACTGCAGGGATCACCATCTTCAATTATCTGAAGAGCTGCTATAAAGATGCTGGAGCCGAATTGTTTCAGAAAGTAGGACAAGAAACAATGGATTTAAATGATAAAGAAATAGATTTTGGCTGAACATTAAAAAAAAAAGTATAAGAGCTGTTTAACAGTGGAACAAACTGCCACAGGAGATGGTGAACTTTTCTTTGATGGAGATTTTTAAACAGATTAGCTGGGTTTCTCTCAGGAATTCATGTACTCATATAGGGTTAGTCTAATGGTTTCAAAGGTCCTTTCCCATGTTTACATTTCATGATTTTATGAGACTATATTAAAACTGTCTTTGGTATTCCAGTGCTACATGACATATAGCAAAATCTTTTCTAAATAATGCTATAATTAAACATAAAAGATAGTGTAGTTTTGCTATGAAACTGTATTAAATGTTTTACTAAGAGGCATTGCTATTCAATTGATAGATCATGGAAAAGGCAAAGAATTATTAAATGATCAAGCTATCTGATTTAAGCATTAAGGTTGATTTAGCCTTCTATCCATTCAAGGTAAAATGAGGATCCAGATTGTTAGGGGCAATATGCTGACTGTATAAAATGCTTAGAGAGGTCTGTGAAGCACTGTAAAGTGATATATAAGTCTAAGTGCTCTTGCTTTTAGAAACTAAAAAGATAGACCAAAAATAAATAAATAACAGAAACACCCACAGTTTCTGCTGGAAAACATGTACCCAATTCCTTATTTAAAAATCTATAGGTGACCAAAAAAAAAAAAAAGACATCAAAACACCGCAATTCAGGAAGCATAACAACCAAAACCCAGTAATTTTTCAGGATATATTGTTGTATTAATGATTTTTCAATGATTGAGAAAAATCTACGCTCCTTTCTAAAAATAGTAGGATGCTTATTAGTTATTCTGACTGCACATACATGACTGTCAAATCAACTCAAATTAATTGTTGCACACAAGGAAATAAGAAAGATATAATTAATAAAATATTAATAACATGGTAATATTGTTAAAAATAGATCCAGGCTAGAAAATGTATCCTATTTGTACTCATTGTTGCCATGTATGCAGTGCAGCTGCAGAATTTGGCCTGAAAGGATGAAGGCGGATATGGAGAAGATAGAGGTGACCATCAGTGTGGTGATAGGCAGAGAGACAGCTGCCTTCAGGATCAGTGAGTTTGATGGGTGAAATTGCTCCTGATGGCCAGCCTTTTGCTTTTATCCCTGAAGCTGTTAGATCTTTGGTGGCCATGGATGCCAGTTATGGCTATGAAATGCTGGGTTGGTATGTAAAATATCCATTCCTGCTTTTATCCCTGAAGCTGTTAGATCTTTGGTGGCCCTGTACTCCATCTTTGGCTATGAAATGGTGGGTTGGTGTGTAAAATATCCATGACTTGATTGTGAAGGAATCAGATTTCTCTAATCAAGGCCTGGTTAGAAACAATTCTGGTTTCCCTCTTGGAGATGTACTTATTTGATTTTTGTGCTTGGCATTAGCATGGCTCCAGAGTAAAATTAGAGGAGAGGCAGTTATCACCCAGAAAGTTTTGAGGATTTTTAGAATCTGTATGCCACAGATAACTGATGTGAGTACTGTGGTCGAAATTGTGGTCTAGTGGTCTAGGAAACAGATGTGCTTGTTACTACTGCACTAGCCTGTCTGTGACACAGAAACATCTGGATTTTTGGGGGTTCAGATGCTTTGGCTGCCTCTGAAATCCCTGTGGCTTATACATGCATTAGATACATTTTCTTCAGAGGCCAAACATATAATTATAGTTAGCAACAATTTTAATAATTAACATAATAAATACTTGGAAAAGAAAAGATACTTGGAACTGAGAACTGGAGTTTACTGTTCTACAAAACCCATGATTTCAGATCTTAAGATAAATTAAATAACTATTAAATAAACATGGCTGTTGAACAAACAATCTTGTTTCAAGTTGATTGGATTCAATGGACATTTTAAAAATCTTCAGTATTGTCCTTTTTTTGAAGATAAAATGTGCTTGAAGTTGCAGCTGATTTGGTCATATCCATTGGTAGTTCCTTACTGGTTGGATATTATTACTATGGTGAGGTAAGTTCTTGGGACAAAGTAAAGTGTAAATAATGCTAATGTGTTGCAAAATTATGCATATTCCATGTTTATCTATGAAAATACGGATATGTCATGTTTAGACTGTTGCTAAAAGGTTTACAGACCATGGAAGGATCCCTGACTGAAATCAGTCAGCTTTTGAATTACTTTTTACCTTTACCTGCAGAAAGGTAGGCTTATATTTCATGCCCTCGAGAATTAATATCATTCAGCAATTGATTTGTAGCAGTATTTATATAGATGAAATCACTGGCTCTGTACTGTAATAAAATAGAATAACCAAAAGGTTATTTTCTTTAACTTTATTTTGCCTGAAATGGTATAGGGTTACCTGCCTACCTGCCTCCAAGGTCCCTTCCAACTCCTTCCAATTCTATTTAAAATTCATGTTACATTTTTAAACAATGTTTGTATGCTTTAATTGCACCTGTAGGTTTTCTTTTCTTTTGATTTTTATCTCCAGTTGTCAGAAAATTAAGAGGAAGTACTAAAAAGAAAGTTACATTTTAAGACACCTCCAAAATTAGTTTGGTTTTCCAAATAGCAGAAGTGTTACATCTATGCTGCCAGAAAATGTAGATTATGTGCAGAGTAGAATATTGTTAGCATTAATACCTGATGTATTAGAAAGTGTCTCATTTTTTTTCCCCATTCAACTTCAGCCACGTACTTGCAAAAGAATAAACCTCCTTTCTTCCTCTCTTTTTTCACATATTGTTTCCCGAAGGTACCTGAGCTCAGCTGCCTGCTTTGGTGATGAGTGGCACAGACACCCAGTCTTATCAAGCAGGGCTATGAGTGCCTCTGAGGTCCCTGATCTGACAGCTTGATACAGGAGAGCCACAACAAAGAAGCTGACATGAAAGAGAACAAGAAATGTGAGATTTCTACATATTTATATGATGCCTGGGAGAACAGAGGAGGAGCATTGCTGCTGCTACTGCAGGGGGAAAAAAACCCTATTGGAATAAATAAGGTGCAAAAAACCTCAGCTTCATTGAAAGAAGAAAAAGATGTAAGGACTCAAGAGATTTCCTCCTGACCCATGCCATGTGAGATTCCCTGTCTCTTATCTTCTACCATATACTGAGAAATACAAAAGAGAAGGTAAGGTAGATAAGCTGACTGCATTTTCTCCTAGCTCCCATTTAATCCGATTATTACTTTTATTATATATTTATTTATTCCGTTCATCTTAAGGAGTTGACCAATAATAATAATAATAATAATAATAATAAATAGGAAACTAATGACAATGATAAATTAAGATTTTCCCACATCAACCTGCACCAATAGAAAACCAGCTCATTTAAAGACAAATCAGAAATCAAGACAACTGGCACTAAAGGTAAGACCCGAGCCAGGCCCTTCTCAGTTGGTCTTTGGTGGCTACTGTGGCCAGCCACAGGTCCCAGTGAAAATTCAAGAAATCTGTTGTTTCGACCAAGGTCAATAAATCTCGAAGATACCTACACCAATAAATTATAAATTAAAATTATGACAAGTATATCAATGTATTGACTAATATAAGCACTAATATAAATTAGGTCTCATTTGTTCTGGGGTAAAATATTTTTGTACAGGTAATCCTTGACTTACAACAGATCATTTAGTGACCATTCAAAGTTACAATGGCACTGAAAAAAGTGACTTATGACCATTTTTCACACTTAGGACTGTTGCAGCACACTGTCCTTTTGATCTAAACCTCACATTTGTCTCTGTCTACAGATTGGATATAGAATTTCTCGGAGCCATTTAAGTATAGATCTCCATGGAACCCATTCACAAATAACATGCTGTATTTTGTACATCTCTTTAGTCCATAATTTTCATTTGTTATGTATGAATTTCATGCCTCTCCCACTCTGATGAACCAATTGATTGATTGCTAATATCAAATAGAAGCTGATATCCATTCTTTGGATATTTTCAAAAGCTATGTATTTTATTACTTCTTTCACTCCCATGTGACAGTTCTTATCCCAAAGGAATTTCAATCCAACATCCCCAGCCAGCCTTTTCAATATTCTTTTATTTTGGTACCGTTTATATGCCTTTATTTTCCTTATTTGGAAAATACTTTCCTTTTTAAAATAAAGCATTCAAAGCTTTTGAAAGCTTGCTTGACCATTCTTATATCTATTTCAGCTTTTTTTTTTAATCTTTAAAGTTTTTTTTTACCACACAACTTATAACTGGACTTTTATTGGGGTTCTGTTATATCAGTTTTGTAATGGAGGAGGTTTAACTGTAGAAAATAACTCCTCCAAGTTCTTTAATGATATCATATTCCAGATTGCCTCTTTTGAAATAAAACTTGACTTTCAATTTTTATACCATGTTCTTTACATATTGAACGAACAGCATATTGACTATTGTTCCTAAGCAAGTTAAATCCCCTTCCTCACTATTAAATCAAGGGTTACACTGCTATTATTGGCTTAATAATTAACTCTCAAATAATTCCGACTTGAGGATTCCAGTTATCTTCATAGTTCATATGGTGTGTTAAGTATTAAGGAAATACCTTACTTGTGGCCTGCTGCCTGTGAAATGCTTCTACAAGTAGAGTGCTTGTTATTATCTTTGGAATGCATTAACCAGGATTGTGGGGTTTTTATTTGATTTAATTACTTTTGTATGAGGGTTATTTATTCATTTATTGATATGAAGATGAGAATGTGTCAACCCTCTACAGGATGAAGATGTAATTGACTTAATTTTTTTTCCACCATGAAGCAGATTAAAATATCAAGAATAAATGCACTGATGACATTAGCTAGTTTGGTTAATGAAACACCTGGAAAAAAACAACCAAACTCAGAGACTAGGGAATCTCCCAATCTATTTTTATTTTGCTGTTTGATTGCTTTTCTAATGTCTTATTTTTCCTATTTCAAAATCACATAGTTTTGTCTACAATAAATATGTGAATATACATATAGGATAGGATTTCTTCAGAAATATATTATTTTTGGATTCAATATTTTTATTACGGATGAATGAGGATTTCATCCAATACACATTGCCCCAAAACTAATATGAGGGATCAAAATGTAGTTATTCTTCATTTTTTGCATTTCTTGAATTCGACAGTGCATTTCTTTACTGAAAAATATATTTGTTGGTGATGATAGTTTTGTTCAAAAATATATTGGTTAAAGTTCAAATACTCAAGACCTTTTTTAATGAAGTAATATATAAATCGCATATATTTAGCCATTGAAAATAAGACATATTTGCATATACACACAAAAACAGTTTAAGCATACTGAGCAAAACAAATAATAATTATTTTAATATATTCCCTGGCTTAGGGGACTTTAATTACAATAAAGCCAAGAGAACAACACTCTCTGATCAAACTAGCCTTTGAATAAAAAAAAATCTCAAAATCATATCAATGTATAAATACCAACATTTTTTTTCTTTCCTCCCCTTCCTCATGAAGGTAAATAGTATTGATTTTTCTTTTCTTTTCTCCTTCCTGGAGAGACCAGGTTATCCTGAATGCACAGTTCAATGAAGCTCTGGTGTTTACAAAATGTGTCAGATGGATAATGTTCACTAATGAAGGAGTATATTAAAGGATAGCAATTCTTCCTAGTTTTATGATATTTTAATGGTACGGGTAATAAGGGAGCTGAAGATGAATACCAACAATAAATAAGTATCCAGCTCTGAATTAGGAACTAGCTGCATATACTGTAATATTATTGCTGCATAATGAACTAATTTTTAAAGGAGGCATACCTATATTGGTATTCATTGTACAGGAAATATTTCTATTCCTTAATCTTATCTATTGTGAAGAGCTTAGAAAAAGCAGAAGGGATAGGGAGTGTATTAACAACTAGATGTACTAATCCCATGAAGCATCTGAAATAACAGAGACCTAAGCATAAGCAGAGCATAATCATATACAATATGTCACATTCCAATGGCTCAGCAGATCATATGAATCATTGTTATTCTTATTGAAGTTACTTATAATAAATAAGTTATTAGAAGTGGGAATGGAAGAGATACAGTATACAAATAAATGGGAAAGATAGAGCCAAGGAAATGATGGGGAAAATATCTTTGCAATATGACTATTAAATGCTATTAAAATCTAAACAGTGTTTAACCAAATAGGCCAAACTTTGACTTGGATGTAATAGGAGCATTAGTTTAGTGCAGATGTACATAATATAACCAGAAAATGTTGCAGTTGTTCTGTAATATAAAAGAAACAGGGGAACAAATTAAATTCATGCATGGAAAATTATTATATAAACTATATTTAAATTTAATAAAATGTTAATATCAAATAAATCAAATATAGCCTTTAAAAACTGTTTCTTAGAATAGTCTTGGCCCACTTATTAAATGCCAAGGGTGATCCTTGGTCTGAAAATATTTTCACACTGGGCAGCCACCACAGTGTGTGTGTATGTGTTGAAAAAGTCAAAATGAAAGTCACCCAATCAAAGCCCCATTCCTTTTTTATATGTCACAAGAAAGGAGCAGGAATATCAATCAACAAAGCCACAATCTTGACTTTTGTTACCCCTATTGTATTAAATGTGTCTGAAATTATATAGGGTTACCTGCCTAAGCAAGGGGTTGGACTAGAAGACCTCCAAGGTCCCTTCCAACTCTTCTCTTCTCTTCTCTTCTTTTCTCTTCTCTTCTTTCTCTTCTCTTCTCTTCCCTTCCCTTCCCTTCTGTTCTCTTCTGTTCTCTTCTCTTCTCTTCCCTTCCTTTCCCTTCCCTTCCCTTCCCTTCCCTTCCCTTCATTCTCTTCTCTTCTCTTCTCTTCTCTTCTCTTCTCTTCTCTTCTCTTCTCTTCTCTTCTCTTCTCTTCCCTTCCCTTCCCTTCCCTTCCCTTCTCTTCTCTTCTCTTCTCTTCTCTTCTCTTCTCTTCCTTTCCCTTCCCTTCCCTTCCCTTCCCTTCTCTTCTCTTCTCTTCTCCTCTCTTCTATTTCTCGAAACCAAAACCTAACTCTCATGTACACCGGCTCCATTTTTAATGTCTGTTAGAGTCCAGTAAGTTGAAAGATCAATCAATCAGAATAGATCCAAAAGGGAACTTGGAGGTCTTCTAGTCCAGCCCCTTGCTCAACCAGGAGACCTAGACCATTTGAGACAAATAGCTGTCCAGTCTCTTTTTAAAAACCTCCAGTGGTGAAGCACCCACAACTTCTGAAGGTAAGCCATTCCCTGGTTAATTGTCCTCACTGTTAGGAAGTTTCTCCTCCATTCCAGGTTGCTTCTCTCCTTCCTTAGGAAAAGAACATAAACAGGGAACATTTATTTCTTGCTTTAGATAAACTGCTGTTTGCTGTTACATACTGTAGGAATGAGTTCCAGTGGTTTGTTAGGATAAACCAGTTTCTTCCATCATCTATAAAGCTTGTTCAAATAAACCATAGTTAACCCTAGTTATGGTTATTGTTACAAATGTCCAGAGGGGGTGTTCATCAGGATCGCAGAAATTTTGAGTAGTTCGCAGAACCGGCAAGTACCACCTCTGACTGGAGATTTTACAGTATCCTTCCCCTGCCACGCCCACCAAGCCACGCCCACAGAACCGGTAGTAAAAAAAAAATGAATCCCATCACTACAAATGTCATGTTATTTATGACTGCTTCTGCTCAGCTGGTCACCTTCTGTGGAATGTCCCTGATCCCATAAGCACAATTTTTGTGGAATCCTTCAGTTCTATATTTTTTTAAAAAAGACAAAAAAGTAGAAAGCAATATTTTTTACAAAAAGAAGGATTTATCCTGGTGGTAATAAAGACTACCTTCTCCTGCCATTGACAGCCATTCACAGTTTTAAAAAAAAACACAAAGATCCTAACCCATGTGACCATATCCTTTTAAGGCAGGTAGCAGAATTGTAGATGTTCAGAAAGGAGCGGGAAGAAGGGAAGAAGGAAGGAGAGAGGGGTGGGAAAAAAACACCCCCCCCCCAAAGTTGTCCCCAGTTGACCCACTGTGTTTGAGTATGCGTGTGCATTTGACATGTTCTCCGGAATCCTTTCATCTAATATTTGTAAGTTCACAGCAGGTACAGCTAAGACTCCTTTAAGCAAGCCTTATTGATTCACAGAGAATAACATATAATGAAGAGGAATAACAAACACTACCTGAGGCTTGCATTTCTTCCAATGTACCCTAGCTCCCAGAAAAAAAAATAATAATAATATCACTTCTTCCGGCTAATCTAGACTAATTTTTTTTTTTTTTTTGGAAAAATACTTTATTAGTTTTACCTTTAAAAGAACAACACAACTACAAATTATGTACAACAAAAAGAAAAATAGGCCTTGGCATAGACCAAGAGGGAGAGAGAGGAAAGCCTAAGAGAGGGGAAAGGGAAGAGTAAAGGAGGGGAAGAATAGAGTAGGGAAAACAGTTAAAATAAAACCATATTTTGTGACTGTCTGTAAGATCCTTTCTTCTTCAAAAGTATCATCGGCGGTGCTTTTCTTTATCTCTGCTTCGGAGGCCCTCGGCCATAATTTTCCTAGAGATGATCTATCTTTGGTTTAGCCAATTATACAAAGGATTCCAATTGTTGTAATATGATGAGGATTCTTTATTTTTTAGTGCTTGGGTTAGTTTGTCCATTTGGCGCATTGTAAAATTTTCTGAATAACCATATGTTCAGAGGGAATGGAAGATAATTTCCAGCACTGGGCAAATGCCAGTCTGGCTGCGGTTAAGATATGAATTACAATATACTTCGATTTTTTGGGTATTTGTTTATCGAAAATTCCTAGAAGGAAGGACTCTGGTTTGTACTCTATTTGTTCCTTGGTTATTTCCTCTAGCCAGCGCCTAATTTTTTGCCAGTACTTCTGGGTTTCCTTGCACGACCACCACAAATGGAAGAAGGTACCTTCTATGCTTTGACATTTCCAACAATTGGGGCTCGTGTTGGGGTGCATCTTCGCCAATCTCGAAGGGGGCAGGTGCCATCTATAAAACATTTTATATGCGTTTTCTTTATAAGCTGCTGATTTCGTGATCTTAATGTTCCTGTTCCAGATCCTTTCCCATTCTGCTAGCGTAATGCTCCGTCCCACGTTTCTGCTCCACGCAATCATATTTCCCTTGACAATTTCTTGTTCTAATTCAGTTTCTAATAAATGTTTGTAAAATTTAGATATATTTTTTTGCTCGGTCCTAATAGAATTTTGTCTAAAGTCTGTAATTTATTGTAGATTCCAAATTCCTTAATATCTTGTTTATATCTACTATGAATTTGAAGGTACACCCACTGATCAATTTTAAATCCTCGCTCTTGTAATTCTTGTCGGGTTTTCAATTTTCCTTGTGGGTCTAATAAATTTTCGTACTTAATCATTTTAGTTATATCCAAATTATTAGGGTGTACTATCGCTTCCATTGGAGATAGCCAAATCGGTATTTTTAGATAAAGTTTTTTACGTACTTTTTTCCAATTGGTTAATAGAGAGTCCCTGATAAGATGCCTATGGAAATATGGTTGCCTGGGTTTCCCAGTTTCCCACAGAAAGGCATGCCATCCTTTCTGCATATCGTGGCCTTCTAATATTAGTGTTCTTTTGTTAGTTAAATTCACCCATTCCTTTATCCATAGTAGGGTGGCTGCCTTATAATATACTTCCCAGTTTGGCAGGCCTAACCCTCCTCTGCTTTTCAAATCTTGTAGGGCTTTTACATTAATCCTAGCTTTTTTCCCCTGCCAAATAAATTTCAGTGTTATCTTGTTTAATTCCATAAAAATTTTTTATTTAATTTGATTGGAATTGTCTGGAATAGATATAGAAATTTTGGCAGAATATTCATCTTAATCAGAGCAATCCTGCCCAATAAGGAAAGTTGTAATGTACTCCAGGAATCTAAATCTTTCTTGGATTGTTGGAGAAGTTTGTCATAGTTGTTTTCTTTTAATGATTTGCTTTGTGGAGTAAGCCAAATTCCTAAGTATTTAATTTTTTTTTGTCACCTGTATTCCCATTATTGTCTCTAGTTCTTTATTCTGGTCTCCTGTTAAATTTTTAGACATTAATTTCATTTTACCCCTATTAATTTTAAATCCTGCGACTTCTCCAAATCGTTCTAGTTCTTCTAATAAGTTATGTCCTTTTTCTATAGGCTCCTCCAGAAAAAAAACCAAATCATCAGCGAAGGCTTGTACTTTGTACTCTTCTGATTTAATCCTCAGTCCTCTAATTCTCGAATTTTGCCTAATATACGTCAAAAGAGATTCTAGGGCGAATATGAAAAGCAGAGGAGAGAGAGGGCAACCCTGTCTGACCCCTTTTTCTATTTTTATCGGGTCAGTTTGTTCCCCATTTATTAGAATATTTGCCTGTTGGGTATGGTAAATTGTAGTGACGACGTTTTCGAATCTAGTGCCAAGGTTCATATTGTATATTTTTGAATTAAAAAATGCCAATTTAAATTGTCGAATGCTTTTTCAGCGTCCAAAAACATAAAAGCAAATTGTTTTTCCGGATGGGCTTCGTAGTATTCTGAAATGTCTATCACTGTTCTTAGATTATTCTTAATTTGTCGAAATGGGAGAAATCCATTTTGATCTTCATGGATATGTGTGTTTAGAACCTGTTTTAGTCTATTAGCTATTATAGAAGAGAATAGTTTGTAATCTGCATTCAGGAGCGAGATTGGTCTATAATTATTAATAAGTCTATGGTCTAGGTCCTCCTTCGGGATCAGCGAAATTAAGGCTCCCCTCCACGAGTCCGGCATCTTGGCTACTAGGAGTACCTCATTGAATACTTCCAGCATCAGTGGTCCAATTTGTTCTATGATTGTTTTGTAAAGTTCTACAGGTATCCCGTCCGGTCCTGGTGCTTTATTGTTACTTTGCTTCTCTATTGCTGACTTCAGTTCGGACCATGTTATATTTTTGTTTAATAATTCTACCTCTTCCTCTCCAATTGCTTTTTCATTTGCTTCCTCTAGATATTTCATTATTTTGTCCTCACAAACGTCTTCCTTTTTGTATAATTTCCTGAAGTATTTAAAAGTGATCTCTTTTTTCTTCTCTATCTCCTCTTGCAAATTGCCCCTCTCGTCCATTAATTGGTGTATCAATCTTTTTTCTTTCATTTTCTTAAGTTTGTGGGCTAACCATCTCCCTGGCTTGTTTGCGTGCTCAAAATAAATTTGTTTAGTCATTTTCAGACTACTCTCCAATTTTTCTTGTTCCAATAAATTTAGATTGTGTTTAGTTGTTATTAACTGATTCTGTATTCTTTGATTTTTGGGGTTCTTTTGTAGTTGGGTTTCTAAATCCTTAATTTCTTGTTGTAAGTTACTTTGTTGGGCATACTTTCTTTTATTTCTCATAGCATTGTAAGAGATAGTTGTTCCTCTTATAAATGCCTTCATTGTGTCCCATATATTTTGTTTCGAAGTTAGTTCATTATTATTTTCTTTTAAGAAGAAGTTCAGTTCTTCTTTCAATTTATTAGTGTATTCTTCTTCTTTTATTAAGTGAGTGTTAAGAGTCCATCTTCTTTTTGGTTTTCTTCTACCTCTCCAGGTTATTTGAATTGGGTTGTGATCAGCCCAGTCGTTTGGTAAGATTTCGCTATCTTTGATTTCATTAATTAATTCACCATTTATCCAAGCCATATCTATTCTTGTCCAAATTTTGTGTGGGTTAGAGTAAAAGGTAAACTGTTCTTTTTTTGGGTTTATTTTCTCCAAATATCTACCAGATTCAGTTCGTACATCATATCCTTACATGGCTTCGAAAATTCTCTTTTTCCTTTTTTATTCTTACTCATGTTACTATGATCCTTCCGGTAGTCAGCAATAGAGTTAAAATCGCCAATCAGAAAATATTGCCATTTCCGAAATCTATTATTTTTGGTGAAGATGTTTGAAAAATTTACCTTGATCATCATTTGGGGCATAGATTACTACCAGTAAAAATGTAATGCCATTAATCGAAGTTTGTACCACCAGGGTTCTTCCTTCAGGATCCGCCCAGATTAACTCCGCTTTTAAATCATCTCTCACATATATTGCAATACCTTTCTTTTTGTGCTCATCTGCTGGTGCTGTGAATAATTTTCCCAGTTTCGGACAATCTAGAAATTTCTCCTCACTTTTCCTAATGTGTGTTTCTTGTATGCAAACTATATCAACGTTTTGTTTTATTAGTTTATTTAGAATCCTCTTCCTTTTAGCTCTTGAATTTAGGCCGTTTATGTTGATGGAAAGGATTTTACTTCCTTCCTCCATTTACTTAAGTCTGCCTCGCTTTTTGTCTCGTAATTATACGGCTCTCTTCTTGTAGGAGGTATGGGGATGTTTCTACTCTTTCTTGTTGTAAGTTGTCTTTTCCTTGAGTTTGGACGGGTCTTTCTTCCTTGTTCCTATGGCGGTTCCGATCTTCCTGCATGTTCCCTTGGGTTTCCTCCTTAGTGTGTTGATCCTCCGTGGTTGTTAGCTGTTCTAGAAAGTCTTGTGCTTGTTCTATTGAATCTATTTTAATTTTCCTTCCCTTCCACCATATTAGCATCCCTTCTGGAATTTGCCATTTAAATGAAATAGACAGAGACAGACAGACAGACAGACAAAATATTGTCCAAAATCTAAATGGTAAAATATGCTCCTCCTGATAAGGAAAATCAGTTACTGGAAAATCTGATATTTTATAGCCCTATTATATATTGCTATAGCTGCTGTTAAAAGCCAATGGCAGGGATTTCTTTCCGAGATGAAGTTCTGTTCTGTAAATCTGCAACAGTAACGCTGGGAGACAAGACAGGAGGAAGAAAGCAAAGCAAAGCAAAACAAAAAACAAAACAAAAAAACCAAAACCATTCTAACCTACAGTTATCAAAATCCATGCTATTAAAGACATGGAATTGGAGCTATACTAAGCTGAAGATGCCAATTACAGGTAATGATGCAGAACCAGGTTAGATCAGCACTGAGTTTTAGGCTGTTCACATTCCATTTTACCTGCATTTGCAGAAAGTTGAACTAATGTCAACTTTCACTTAGAATGCAGTTGATCACAGACCTAGAGAGAGCCAAGCTGACACATAAGAGGAAGAGAAAGGTTCTGGGTCATGTCCCTGCTGGATTTTAATTCTTTCTCATTAGGCACAGCAATAAAGCCAAGTGCATTTTGATTTTTTTCTCCTTCTTCTTGGAGACCTAAACTCATGAATATTTATAGAATGCAACTAAATCCCCAAAGCATTTGGTGGGGAGAAAAGGAAAGCCAAGTATTTATTTCAACTACATGATGCTGAACATAAACCAGTAAACATTCAAATAGTCCTTTCTCGGCAACTGAATGGAGATTAATAATATTCATTATTTTTGGATCTACGTTATTTCACAAATGCAGAGGTGGCCCATCAACGGATTGAAAGACTTTGATGTCAGGCTGAACTGGTTATACAGAGACACAGATACACCTTGGGAAATTATGCAGTGATGTTTAGAAAAGCATGGGCTCAAGATTCTGTTGCTATAGCCTATATCAGGGGTGTCAAACTCAAGGCCCGGGGGCCAGATTTGGCCTGCGCGATGCTTAGATCTGGCCCGTGGGGCTGCCTTGGAAACAGTGAAGGATGAGCCCATGGTGCCTATGCCAGTGAAAACAGAGCTCAGGACAGCCGCATGTGGCCCTCATGAGCTCCATTTTCACTGGCAGAGGGTTGCAGGATGCCGTCCCAGATGAAAATGGAGCTCAGGAGTCCATTTTTGCTGGCCAAGCACTCGGGCCACCATAGGCACCCCTCTGACATGAGTGATGTCATGCTGGCCACATCCACCCTGGCCATGCCCACTGGCTCTCCAAGGTCAAACACAACCCTGATGCAGCCCTCAATGAAATTGAGTTTGACACCCCTGGCCTATATCAATAAAGGATTGTTCCAATATTTCTTAGTATTTCCTAATCTGTCCTACCTTAAAAGGCTGGTGTAAATTTTGAAAGCCTGGCTGCATTTTTACTTCTTACAACCTGGGGGTTAGAGCCTAGGCAATCTGAGTTTCTTCCTAACATTTTTTTGGTTACTTGGGCTTAAAACATACATGTTTTTTCACATGTTGTAACCATTGCTGCATTGTTTTCAAGGTTATCTCTGTGGTTGTCTACACCTGCAAAAATAAGGGCCCCTGATATTCTCTCAGCTTTGCAGCTTAGGCAGCAATCGGCTTTACTGAACAGCAATGGGCTGTATTTAAATGAACAGCAAGTCCTTTCTATTGGACTGACATTAACTAGCTGAATTTAGTGACATTGGATTGGAACAATTTAGGCTGTTGAGAGCATGGCAATAAGAAACACGTATATAGGTTTTGAAGTGGTACCAATTGTGGATAACTGCTCCAACTTCCAACTGCATCCTTCCCTATTATTGATTATTTGTTCTGTACCAACTTCATCTGGTTCTCCAATGTTTTACAGCTTACATAAATGGCTGGTGATATATATGAAGGTGATGGTGATTATAAAAATCTGGGTTGCTTAGAGAATTTGCCAAACTGTGATAGCCTTGTCTTTACAATTTAAGTAAAGTTAAATTTAATTTAACACTCTATGGAGATACTCAGTCATCTAGATCATGGTTATCACAAAAGTGCTTTTTCCAAAGGCAACTGGACTTCCTTTGTTTTTTCCTTGCTTCTTATCCAAGAAGCTTCTTGGATATCTTCAAGGAAAAAACAAAGAAAGTTTGTGTCCTTGGAAAAAGCACCCTTGTGACTATTATTTATTTATTATTTATTTATTTAAAAAAATAAAAACAGTACAATAAATGGGGGGAAAGCTCTCTTCATTCACTTGAATTAAATGCAGCATAGTCTTCATGAATGTTTGATCAAAAATTGATATCAATGCTTGTAGCTATGTGTACAATGTGTACAACAGCAGCATAGAATTCCACATTTTAAATTGTCTGTCCCATACAGTTATGTCTGTAATTTGCATTGCTGTTTATATTGTAAAAGTTCAGTTAAATATAAACAAAGGAAAAAAAGCATTCCAATAGGAATGTTTATCTGAGAGATAAATCCCTGAATTCAGTAATTCACATAGGCAGTCTTGCTATGTCTTGAGCCATTTTCACCCAGAGTCTTTCTTTAACTTTCGATGCACCAAAAGGCTGGTGGGGGGAATGAAATCAGAAAAAGAAACTCAGATGTAGAGCCACATGTGTTAGACAGAAGGAAATTTAAAGAAAAGTAACATAAAATGGTCTGTCCTTTTTCTTATTTCAGACAACTTGGTTTTATAATGGGTGCCATGTGCATTTTTAAAAAGTAGCTATAGATGGACCTAAATAGGCAGTATAATAAGAAACTGCAAAAAAAGCAATCCCAGCAATTAATTCATCCACTTCCATTTTTTCATTTGGAGGGATTCATTGTAAACCCACTTACTGGTTGGTTATGGTCATAATTGCATATAATGTCCATTATCTCTTAATATGAATTATCCTTCATCATGGTTGCATTTACTGTATCTGCTGATCCCCGCGCAAAACTCACCAGACACTCAGATTCCAATTTGTTCTCTCAGCTTGACTAATGATGAAACATATCAAAAACTGGTGATTATGAGTTTATAAATCATCTCTCTTTTATCCCGAGGTGACTTTGGGATTTCCTGTGTTTTTGAATTTTTGTCTCAGTAGGATATAAATGCTAAATAATAACACAATATAAAGGAAGAATAAAAAAACAATTTAGTTCAGTTGAAAAAGTTTAGATCCAATCATCTTTATTTATACAGAGTAGGAAATATTTGATAAATATGTTCTTTGCTTACTGAAGACACTGTCATTGTTTTTTTTTTATGTTTGTTGAAAATATTTTGGCTAGCATGATTGTGAGCCTAAGCTTGATGAAAACTGGGTTTTTCCCTTTCTTTTTATAGTTTAATTTCACCTTAAAATACACCTGCATGAACATGCATGCACAAATACACACACACATGCTTCCTGTTTGCCTATATGTATAAAACAAAAGACTTTATAAAAATCCTACCATTTCTATTTTCATTTTTGTATTTAGACATATAAAAGACTACAACTGCATTTGTGGTACTTGTAGAAGAATAAAAATAAAAAAATTAAAACTGGGATTTTTGCTGCAGAGAATAATAAGATGTCACAGAAATAAAAGTCCTGTACTACTTTAATACAATTGAATTAAAGATTTCATCTAAGCAATAATTGAAAAAAAATTCAGATATTCTAATTGTTCCATTTTTGTGGCCAAGATTTCAGATCTATTAAACTTAAAACCTTGTTCTTAAAACATAAATTGGTTTTATACTCCTTGTATCATGATAAGTGTTCAGAGTTAATAACTATATAAATTCTTGCCTTTGTAACAACGAATCCTTTCAGTAGGTGTAGATATAGTCATTGGGTATGTTTTATCCTAAAGTATAAAAAGAAAAAGAAAAAAATTCAAATAGGCAATTTGATAAAGAATCACCTTAAGGAAATTATTTATCTAATTAAAGAAACAAAAAGTACAAATCTGATCTCAGAAAATCAGAGGTATTATGACAGCAAGTTCTACTGTAAAAAAAGAAGAAATGTTTAAAATTCTAATACATATTTTATTTAATATTTGTTAATGATTTCTAATAAAAATAATTAGATATCCTTTACAATTTCTGATATTTTCGCATTGTTTCTCATTAAATAAACCTAAAAACTTCTGTGTAGATCTGCTGTTTGTGCTCAAGAAATATTGGACTATGTTCAGAAAATGAATATAATGGAATGCAGAGCTTCAATAGTATTGATAGGGATGTTCCTATTGACCATCAGAAAATTAAATATCAAACTGTGGGACTTTTATTTTATAGAAAAATCAGCATTGAATTAAATTGAAGTGTACAGTTGATTTTTCCCCTTTATTATATATCATTATCACCATCTTTTATATATTTCTGGTACACCATTTTTATAATGGATAATTTATATGTGAATATTTATTTCACAGAGGAGCATTTTATTGATTATAATAATCCTTACAGATTTATTAATCTCTTTCTTATCTCAAGATCAGTGAGTATTATTTTCACTGCTGCATGTTTCTGAAATTTCAGTTCTATATACATATGTTGAATTAAATTTGTATTGCAATATCTTTTTGCTGAATTGAGTTAGAAGCAAACTAAATGTTTTACTGGCATGTTTTTTTGCAAATTTGTTCTATATTTGTTCTATATTTCTAAATACAGAATACAGTCAAATAGAGATGGAGGCAAAGCTTGTTAGTTAACATGAGGAAAATTTATTTTTCTAAAAAATATATTAACTGAATTGCAATTGCTGTTTGAAATATATATTTTCCCAAATTTGCAATGCAGTTTCAAGTGCACAGAAATACATGCATGCTTTAATGCAGTGTTTTTCAAAAACAACAAATATGCATGGAAGAATTGCAATTGGAAAAAAAGATGACAATAAAAACCAAAACTGTTAAGATTTGATTGTTCTTAAAATGGAGCAGTCTTGCAGGAACAGAATCTATGCAGCAGCCTTCAATTCATTCATTGTTGTTTGATTCTATCTAACTGCCCAGAGTCAGAGAGACTCGGTCAGCATATACATTTAGTAAATTGATAATTAAGTAATTACCTGCTACCCAGCATTTTGAAACAGAATAATTCAGAATAATGAATAGCAGACTAAGCACCTGCTAAAAGTCACCAAAACAGATAAAGCAGTTTAGAATAGCAATTCGATGTTTTTAGCTATTGTACCTATTAGCCCCAGGAGCATTTTTTAAAAATAATGGAATGAAATTGATTTCACTGGATAAAAACACAGACCTTTAATTTGTTTACTAATCTAATTTATGTAGTTGCCTATCTCTATACAGGATTCTGGACATCTCTCAAAACAATTAAACAACAATATAAAAACAGCCAACAAATATAGTACAAACATTAAAGTGATCCAAATATAGGTATACTAATTTAAATAATTATACAGTCATAATTTATATAGTTATGCAATAATAATTTTTGGAGTGGATATTCAAATGTCTGTATCTCATTTTATCCAGTAATAAGTCTGACTCTGTCTCAATTTTCCACTCCTTCATCTGGCAGTTTTAATGAAAGTTTACTAACTTGCTTTGTTACATGGCAATGAGCCATGGTGATGGTGAACTTTTGCCTCAAGAGGTTGAAGATCCTGGGATTAATTAACTCAGCCTGCCATTTCTATTTTTTTTTCTCTCCTTCTCACTCTTTTTCCTCCCCTCTTTTTTATAAGCAACTAAATCAAAGATACTATTTAAATTTGGTAATAAACATAGTTAATGGAGTTTTAAATGGTATTTAAATTATATCTAAGTAGATCTCTAAACTCATTTAGCAAACAAATAACTACTAATGGTTTCAATGAAAAGATTTCTGTACTGTGTAATGATCTCTGAAAGGAAAGCAAAATGGGTCAATACAAAACACTCATCGTATCAGTTCTCAATTTATGTTTATTTTATCAGATTGAGGCCAGATTGTTTCATCAACTCCTTTTCCTATCAGATACATACAAATCATCTTCCCTCAGAGCA
Source organism: Notechis scutatus (assembly GCF_049901735.1). Classification (NCBI taxonomy): domain Eukaryota; kingdom Metazoa; phylum Chordata; class Lepidosauria; order Squamata; family Elapidae; genus Notechis; species Notechis scutatus. The sequence continues at coordinate 112,881,079 of NC_142009.1, read as the reverse complement.
ATAAAGATGTTACATTATGTTATATCTCCATGTATGTGGTTTTACTTGACTCCCTCTTTCCTGGATGGAACATCTTTATTTTTTTACACAGTACATATCCTGTATGGGGGCTTTCACCAGGAGGCAGCATTTGACCAGTTTCATCTTATTTGGGATTTGCCAAGTGTAGGCAACCAAATGTTGTTCTATAAAGTTCAAACTCAGCCAAGAAGTGATCTCGCAGAATTTTACCCTCTAGATACAATTCATCAAAGTCCTCGTGCTCAGCAAATGTAAAAAAACAACAACAACATATCACCAAAAAAAAAAAAAAAGTTTTCTTGGACTTCTGTGACAAGGATCAACCAGTCAGAGAGCAGTTTGCCAGTATCAAACACAACAGCCCACTCAGTCCTTTTCAGTACACTGCAGTACACTGCAGTCCTTTTCACTCTGCCTCCGAAGAAATCAGTCATAACTGCTGGTGAATCCACAGAAGAAAAGGAAACTGGACCAGGAACATTCAACCTCATAGCTCATCAGTCCTTTAATGTACCAATGTGTTCACTTTCATCCAATTGCTCCTGTTCATGTTGAGCACTGATGAAATAAAAGGAAAGCAAATGCTTTGGGGAAGGCTGTGAGAATTCTGAAATTCACAGGAGGGAGAAAGAGCAGAAGGAAAGTAGGTACCCCTTAACCTTGCAATGAAGTGTGTCTCTTTGTTTTACATTACAATGAAGTAAAAATGCTGCCAGCATACACATGGGTTTCCCCTCCCTTCACACCGGGGAAAAAAAATAACTAATTAAAGGATGCAGCATTCCTTTTGTAGCTGATCTCAGAAATAAGAGATGAAGAAGGAAGACAGAAGTAGAAAAAGCTCTGCCAACTGACAGTGATGCTCAGGGCATTAAAAAAAATTAAAAAGTCTACCCATATCTTTCAGCTCAGGAAATCCACCTCTCCTTTCCCCCAGCCCCAACCCAAAATTTGAAGGAATTCTTATCACTCTTGGAGAGAGGTAGAATTAAAAGCAGACACTTTTCAAATGGCCAACAGGATTCCTCAAATGCTGTGAGGATAAAATTAGAGGTGGGAATCTTGTACAGACTACTCAGAGATCATTCAAACAAATGTCTTTTTAAAAAAAATCTCAGCAAAGAACAGAGACAGGGGATAGAGTAGCAGAAATCACACCCACTTTGCAATAAAGTGTTCTTGATAAAGATTATTTGTCAACATTTGGATGGGAAGCTGCCGATAGAAAGAAAGAATATGTGTTTGGTTTATAGTTCCTTTTCCCAGACTTTCCTCCATATTAAACCTTTAAATACCTGCTTATATTGTTATCATAATTATTAATTCTGAGCTTACAGCAGTAAGTATTGTATTTATGCTTTTTCTTCTGTTACTTAATTTTATCTAAGAAAATTAAAGCACCGCACACCCATGTGCACAAAGAGCAAATGAGCACACCCATATGCATATAGGCAAAAGAGCAAATTTCTTAGCTTGCAACAAGGTTGGTTGGTTAAGGGTTAAAGACAACCGGGAGATAATAGGCAATAAGTGTCTGGGCTGATGAAGATACAAGGAAACTTCACTGCAAAGCATCAAATGGGATATATCAGTTTCAAGCCCCGTGAAATTGTATACAGTGCATGTTTTGATTCAATAACCCAGGCATAACAAAATTTGTAGTGTGCATGGCAGCTCACACTACGAAACTCACATTACGAAACCTGAAACAGTTACACATGCACCAAACAGTATTGGCAATAGCTCAAAGACAAAATCTGCTATGTTTTGTAACCTAAGATTAAAATTTAAAAAAAATTGAAAAATGGAACTTGGTTTTATACCAAATGCAAAAAAGACATAGTATTATATTCCACAATACTGTAATAGCTTTGGTTTTGAGGACTGGAACGTCTGCCCAGCTCAATAAAGGATCCCAAAATCATTTGCATTTGAATTGTTACCAGGAAGCTGTCTATAGTGGAAGTATATGCTTTATGAAGCTGTCACAACAGCAGGGGTAGGAAATTAAGTATGGATGGATAAAAATGAGCTTGTGAATGGAAGGGGGGAAAAAAGTAACAGCTTATATCATGGGATGGAGGGAACTTCAAAGAAAACTTTTTTGAGTGTGCTTGAGAAATGAATATCTTGCCTGGATTAATTGTGTGTGCAGATCAGAGGGGCTTGCTGGCATCACATCTCCTAATCCTAGAGTTCAAAATCCCTAGTTTGGTTTCTGCAGTGAACACAATGATGCTTTGTTAAAAGAACTCAGCCATTTAGCCATGCTGCTAAGGTTAGTTTCACACCAAAGGAATGAGGGCCTTGCAAATTACACGTTAAAATATCAAATCCTTTAGTGAAAGTGAAGCAGCCTCGTGGTTTATAATGATGAATGAAGCTGTACATTAAGCCATTTAAATCAGCAGTAAAATGCTGGTGCTCTCTGCATTTGCTACAAAGAGAAACCTGATCTACCGGAAAAGCTAAGAATCATTACTGAGAAACATGCAAAGATGTACAGCTGAGCATACCTGTAGTGATTAAAAAGGAAGTTAAATGTTTTCATTGGTCTTTATTTCCAGGGCAGAGTGCTTAAACCATTATGTAATGAATATATACATACATATATGCATGTATGTATATGTATGTATGTATGTATGTATGTATGTATGTATGTATGTATGTATGTATACATACATACACACACACACACACACACACTCACACATATATGGATCTAATCCCCACCTGGAATTAGACTGGATGGATTAGATGAACTTCAAGATCTCATAACTCAATGGCATGCTTCATATATAATGCTAAGCCATAGGATGGTTTATTTTGGCTTAGCCTGAAATCCAAACAAGTCATTATGGCTTAACAAGAACCAGGGCATTCAGACTTGTGCCAGGAACCAATAAAGAAAAAAAAAACCCTCTCTCAGAGCAATTATGAATAGAGGTATTAATTTTGCACTCATTGAAAAAGAAAACAAAACTTTCATAGTGTAAAAGCAAAGATTCTTTTAAGGTGAGCTCAGCTCCTGATACAGGCATATTTTCTTAACATGGAGGTGTGTTGTCACTGTTTTCTTCTAGAATGACAGCTTCATTATTAGTCTATTTTCCTAGAATTTCCTGGTGATATCCAACCCAGGTATTAGCCAATTCCTTAGATGTTGGTTTTTATTTCTGAGATCATGAAAGGTCAACTTCATGCTGTCATTTAGTTCCTCTAAACAATTTCTCACTGATGTCACTCAATGACATGGTCTTCCTTTCAGGCATTTCTACAAATGTCTACTACAGAGTTCCCCAACCTTTCTGGCTTTGCGGACTGGCTTGGGGGAGTGGGGAGAGGGGATAGTTCCACGTGAGCAGCTGGCAAGCCCACACTTGCACCGCTCCATTTGTATGAGTGGTGGTGGGCATGTACACCCATTTCTCATGCAAATGGAGCATGCGTGCATGTGCTCACCCACTCCTCACGCAAGTGGGGATGCACATGCACTCACCCACCACTTTTACTGGGCTGTGGCCTGGGGTTTGAGACCGTGGCCCAGGAGTTGGGGACCCTTGGTCTACAGAGTGGACTCTGTAGTGACTTTTGCTTTTAGGGCAAAAGGATTTACTGGATTGACTACTTGGTAGCTATGGTTTCATAATTCCTGAGTGGAGATATTGTGATATTATCTACCATGATTCATATTCACAACACCCTAGCTATCGGGGGAAAAACTGAAACCTCTGTCTATGTCAGGAGGTTCAGAAGATGGATGTTTTTCCATGTAGGGGAGTTTTTTGCCTTATGCTTAGTTTTCAGAATTTAGGCTTTCTCGTGGATCATGGGGAATGTAAAATGATTTTTCACATGAAGAGCTTTTTTGGAATGTATTCTGTTTTCATTAATTGCAGTAATCCTATGGTGCCAGAAGTAGTCTGGCTGACATATAAATAAAGAAATACAGGTTACAATTATTTTGCAAAATTAAATACTTTTCATAATTAATTTCAAAGGCAAAGTCAAGCACTTGATTTTAATTTTCTTCCAAGTATTCAATTTTGGCCAAATCGTATTTTAAATAAAGAGACACAAATGATGGAATGATACTCCTAAAATAAAATGTTTGAAAGCCCACCAGTTTTGGTGGAAGGTGAATAGACATGTTTGGTGATATTTATATCACTGAAGGCTGCAATCCTATGAACAGTTTGAGAGATATGCATCATAGATCAAACTGGGTCTTAATATTTGAATATGCATGCATATATTTGCACCTTAAATTTACTTCACATAGCTAGGTTATGTGTTCATAATTTTGCCTTTCAATATCTTAATAAGGAAACTCATTTTCTGGTAACAAGTATATACACAGCTGGAAGGGATCTTGGAAGTCATCTAGTTCAGCTCTCTGCCCAAGTCAAGACTCCTTATACCAGGGATCTCCAACCTTAGCAACTTTAAGATTAGCGGACTTCAACTCCCAGAGTTCCTCAGCCAGCTTTGCTGGCTGAGGAACTCTGGGAGTTGAAGTCCGCTAGTCTTAAAGTTGCCAAGGTTGGAGACCCCTGCCTTATACCATCCCAGACAAATGGTTGCCCAATCTTTTCCTGAAAACCTCCCACAATGGAGCACTCGCAACTTCTGGAGGCAATTTGATCCACTAATTAATTATTCTAATTGTCAGGAAATTTCTCCTTATTTCTAGGTTGGTTCTCTCCTTGATTAATTACCATTCATTGTTTCTCATCTTGCCTTCTGGTGCTTTGGAAAATAAGTTGACCCCTTTTCTTTGTGACAACCCTCAAATATTACAGTAGAAGACTGAGATCATGTCACCCCTAGTCCTTCTTTTCATCAGACTAGACATATCCAGCAACTATTCTTTATATGTTGTAGCCTCCAGTTAGCTAATCATCTTTGTTGCTCTTCTTTGCACTCTTTCTAGAGTCTCAACATCTTTTTTATATTGTGGCAAGCAAAACTGGATACACTACTCCAAGTGTGGTCTTACCAAGGCATTATAAAGTGGCATTAATGCTTCACATGATCTTGATTCACTCCCTCTGTTAATACAGTCTGGGACTAAACTGACATTTTTTGGCAATTGTAGCACACTGCAGCCTCATATTTAAGTGGATGTCTACCAGGACTCTTAGATCCCTCTCACAGTTGTGCTATTGAGCTAGGTATCACTTTTTCTATACCTGTGCATTTGGTTGTGCTTTCATAGAGTAACTCAAATAAAGCTAAATCATAGTATCAAAGTACATGAGTAACTCATGTACTTTGATATTATGACTTAGCTTTAATTTCAGGCTTCATCTTTTCCTTAGTTTAGTTTTATTTGAGGGGGGAGAGATAAGTTTAACTTCACTTTTGCTTCCACATTTTCATTACAAATTTGATCCAGTTGTCTCCCATCCAAACCATTATTACTGTTTCCAAACCAAATTGGGAGAATGGGCAAGAAAACCAATTACTTTTTTGTCACTATTCATAAGGCAAATGAAAAACACACCAAGACAAGAGTTGCCAGTCCCACTTTTACATATATCCTGAAAATTGAAATGAATGCACGGGCCACACAGCTTCTAAGAGGCATAAGTTGCACAATTGCAAATACCTTATAAACCTTAATTTTATATGTCTCCTGTAATCACCAAGGTCTCTTTAAAAGTGTCCCAAGAGAAATGTATAAAGCCAAACTCAAATACCTATGCCCAGTGCTAAATGCTACATTTTATTGGTTGATACACATTTATTAGTCTATTTAACTGTATAGTAAACAATTCAAGTGTCATTAGCTAATTGTGACTGATGGTGGCCATTGGCATTACTCTGCTAAAAAAAAAACCTTAGTGAATAGCAGTAACATTTCCAGCATAATCAATTTAAACAATAAAGTGGATTGGATAATTCAACTTTAAAAAGAGAGAAAGGGGTGGACAGAAATGAAAAAAGAAAAAGTACAATAAATTATCAACATTTCTCATTTGAGATAGTTACAGTTTTAATAGTTTTCCCTAAACACTGAGAGCACTCAATTGAACATCTGCTTTCCAGCTGTGCCTATTGATATATTGCCAGAATATTATTCCCTTCTATTTTAAATGTGTCTATAAGATTGGTTTCTTTTTTAAAAAGTGTGGGGAAGCTACATTACCTGACTTTTCCAACAATACCTTTATTGGGAAAGATATAAAAATGTCAAAAATTATAGAGACTATTGTATACCCAGGATCATATTTTTGAAGTCAATCTAAATACAATCTATGAACAATTAAACTATTCTCCAAACACATCTTGTGCCAGCTGGAACTATAGAATTAAAAAGAAATAAGTCATCCTGATTCACGTATTTGTGATGTTCCAAGCATTCTTTGCATTGATGGTAGATTTGTGTTTTCAAGTCTGTCAAGATGGATCTTGACAAACTTGAACACTGAGCCCTATCTAACAAAATAAAATTCAATGTAGAGAAAAGTAAAGTCTTACACTTAGGAAACAAAAACCAAAAGTACACATGTAGAATGGGTGAAATTAGACTTAATAGCAGTAACTGTGAGAGGGATCTTGGAGTCTTAGTGAACAACCAGTTAAATATGAACGAGCAGTTTGTGGTGGCAGTCAAAAAAGCCAATGCAATCCTAAATTGCATTAACAGAGTGATACAATCAAGATTAAGTGAGGTACTAATACCATTCTATAAAGCCTTAGTAAGACCACACCTAGAGTACTGCATCCAGTTCACATTATAAAAATGATATTGAGATGCTGAAAAAAGTGCAGAGAACAGCAATCAGGTTGATTAGGGGAATGGAGACTAAAACATATGAAGAACAGTTACAGGAACTGGGCTTGGCAAGTCTAGTAAAGAGAAGGACCAGGAGAGACATGATAGCAATCTTCCAATATTTGAGGGGCTGCCACAGAGAGGAAGGGGTCAAGCTATTTTCTAAACCACCTGTAGGCCAGACAAGGAATAATGGATGGAAACTGAACAAGGAGAGATTTAACCTGGAAATAAGGAGACACTTTCTGACAGTGAGAACAATCAACCAATGGAACAGCTTGCCTTTGGAAGTTGTGGGAGCTTCATCTCTCGAAGCTTTCAAGAGACTGGACTGCCATTTGTCAGAAATGATGATACTGTTAAAGCAAACCTCTTTAACACATTCTTTGGCTCAGTATTTGTAAACAGCAATGGATCATGCCCAGTATTTCCTAGTTGAACCACAGACAACTACAATGATCTAATACATATCGATTTTACAGTAGACAATGTTGAAAAAGCACTATGCAATCTAAAACCATCTCTATCTATTGGACCAGATGGAATATGTGCCTACTTCTTAAAAAAGCTATCCACTGCCATAGCCGAACCTCTAAGCATAATCTTCGAAAAATCTTTCAGGACCAACTTCTTGCCAAAACTATGGTCACAAGCCACAGTCATCCCCATGTTCAAAAAGGGAGAGCCCAGCCTAGTTGAAAATTACAGATCAGTCTCTTTATGCTGCGTCACCTGTAAAGTCATGGAATCAATTATTAACCAATCGACTATCCTCCACTTAGAGACAAACAACCCACTCTCTAATAAACAATTTGGTTTCAGAAAAAAACTATCCTGCAATCTGCATCTCTTATGCTGAAAAAACATATGGACTACACAACTCGATCAGGGCAAAGCAATAGACGCAATCTACATAGACTTCTGTAAAGCCTTTGATTCAGTGGTACATGACAAACAAAACTAAAATTAAAATCTTACGGTATCTCTGGACACCTGCATAACTGGATAGAAGCATTCCTGTCAAACAGACAACAAATGGTCAAAATTGGGAGCATCCTATCAAATTCTGTAGCTGTCAACAGTGGTGTCCCCCAAGGCAGTGTTCTAGGACCAACTCTATTCATACTCTACATAAATGACCTCTGTGATCATATTAAGAGCAACTGCGTTCTCTTCGCTGATGATGTAAAGCTATTCAACACCACAGACAATACTGCTACCCTCCAAAAAGACCTCGGCTATGTATCAGAATGGTCAAACAAATGGCAACTTCAAACCTCAACAAATAAATGCTCTGTCTTCCATGTTGGCAAAAAAAATCAGAAAAAACTCTGTCAAGGATCTTGGAGTACTCATCTCTAATGATCTAAGTGCTAGAGCCCACTGTAACTACATAGCCAAAAAGGCATTAAGAGTTATTAACCTAATCTTACATAACTTTTTCTCTGGTAATATTACACTACTAACTACAGCATACAAAACACTTCCTTGACCAATACTCGAATACAGCTCATCAGTCTGGAACCCACATTACGTATCTGATATTAACACAGTTGAGAAAGTCCAGAAATATTTCACAAGAAGAGTTCTCCACTCCTCTACTCATTGCAGAATACCTTATGCCACCAGACTTGAAATTCTAGTCCTAGAAAACCTAGAACTAGAACCTAGAACTGTTGCCTTCAGCAACAGAGTGGTAAATGTCTGTAATACTCTACCTGACTCTGTGGTTTCTTCCCCAAACCCCAAAAACTTTAACCTTAGACTTTCTACTATTGACCTCACCCCTTTCCTAAGAGGTCTGTAGGGGGTGTGCATAAGCGCACCAACGTGCCTACCGTCCCTGTCCTATTGTTTCTTTTATTTTTCTTATATGTATCCATGTATTCATAACTATGTTTTTACTTATACCTATTATCTTGTAAGCAATTGACAAACCAAATAAAATAAATAAAATTAAAATGATGTAGGGTCTCCTGCTTGGGTGAGGGGTTAGATTGCAATATAATATTTCATTTAATGGGGGCATCAGATGGAATAATGCATGTTCATTTTCCCTATTGAATTAAGATGCTACAGTTTAAACCTTCCCTCTATCATTAGTTCCCTTCTAACTTCTAAATAGCTGTGTGTAATGATTTTCCAGAAGGACTAGATAATATAGATTTATGAAGTAAGATATTGTCAATATTGTAAACATTCACAGTAGCTAATCTCCTAATCATAAGAAAATAGTTTCATTTCCATCCTCTGCCCAAGGAGATGTTTTGTGAAATATTATATGATAAGTCTATACTGTGTATATGTATATTCGCAATTCTAACAATGATAAACTTCTTGTTTTCCCCTTTTGTGGTTTGGAATAAGTCTTACATTCTGCAATAAAGCTGAAAAAGAAATCTTCTGATTGATTTGTTTAATTTCATTAAATGACACTAAAGGAGCATGGGTTGTATTTTTTTATCAGTATGCAATTAAGAGGATATATTAAAACCCATAATAGATTTGATTAGTTTTATCTAATGTAGGCACACATATTAGTTCTTTGAATAAGTAAATTAAAGTCTAGTAAATAGTGATTTCCTTTTGAGAATGAAGATGCCTAAAGTATAAAAGAACACGACTATCTGAAAATTAGAATAACAGTAAAGAAATTCCAGACAATTGCATCACTCTGTGGTACTGCCAGCTGATGAATACTATGTATTCTAAACTAATTCCAGGCGGAGCATATGAAATTAAATTAATTCATTTGATCAAACTATTCATATTTTTTTAACCTGTAGAGCAAATTCTGTAACAGTATTGTTTTGGGCTTATGTGAAGATGCACTATACAGAGCATTGTTGGCATAACATTGATAACTAGCATGTGAAATGTTCCGTTTTAGCTTCTTTTCTAAGTGATCCGAGCATTGAATTCTAGTGGACTTTTCAATAACTTCAGCATTATCATTAGGCTATATTTCCCTCTCATATCTAAACATGGCAAATTAAAAAGTTGTACTATTGAATATTGCTTACTAACAGTGGCAACAACTTTTTTTTAAAGAGCTTACATAGGTGAAATTTGCAGTTTAAATGCCCGCATAGTAGAAATGTACCCCTCAAATTAAATTAATCTTTAAAAAATAACTTAAGCAATTTACATTAAGTCAATTAAATTAAAAGAAGGTTAGAGCAAAGGATCTGTACATTAGGAGATACTGAATGATTGAGACTGAATTTTCCATGAAAGCTTATATAGCCATTTTCTATATATATAAAAAATCAGATTTGTTTAATATATGCAATAAAACAATTCATACTTTGATCCACACAACTCTGGGTATCATGCAAAGTCAAAGGAATGCTATGAGGATTTTTAATTATCTTATAACTTTGGGCTTTTATTTGGTGCTCTTTCATTCTGCTTTTTATTCATTTCAATTTTCCTTGTTCACCAGTAACACAAATAGATCCCTAACAAATAGATCATAACTTGTTCTTTCACTTATGTTAATTCTCCCTCCTAAACTTTCAAAATTCTCCAAAAATCTACAGATTGTCTTTCTATTACCTCATCAATATCTAATTCACATTTGTAGTGAATAGCAAACTTAATAAATAATAATCTTTCATAAGAAATTTGTCCATTATTGACCAATAACTACACTACGTTCTCCTTGCTTCTGACACACAATCTGTTGCTAAAGTAGAATTTAAAAGAAATAATGTGTCATTAAGTGTAAGAGAACTAACAGTAACTGTACACTGCTTCACTAAATAAAGTATTAAATTTTATTTTAAATATTTTAAATTAAATGTTAAAACTGTGCGTAACTTCTATGTCAGAATGTTATTCTGAATCCATTCAACAAATCTGATTCAATTTTATATGAAAGAAGATGCTTGTTTTTCTTTTTTTTTAGAAGAAAGTGTCAGTGAAATACAAATTTTCCTTTATTGCTGCCCAAGCTTTCTGTATTTCAATTAAAGTCCAGGGAAAACTTCCTCCCCTTGGGAGTTCTAGAAAATATTAGGAAGTGTAGACACTCAAGAAACTTGCAAAGTCGTGTAATTGAAAAAAAACAACAGCACAGCAAGTTTGGTTTTCTTTCAATGGTAAAGTAAAATACCACCAGAATAAATTCTAAAGCAGAATGGAACAGAAAAATGGAGGGTGGTTTCTTGGAATTAAAAAAAAAACATTTTGGAGAATCAGAAGGACAATTTCAATAAAGAATTATATACTTAACACTACAGTATTGGAGACAAAAGCTGCTAGAACCTGTATCACTTTAAATGAATTGATCTGATGTATACTTCTCACAGAAGAAATACACAGACTAGAAGATAAACGTGTTTTGCACTGTGAATCTTTATGAGTTACATAATACAAAAATACAAAAAAAAATATCACTCATTCAAGGAAGGTATGTATAATGGTACATAATGGTACATTATTTCATGTTAGTGAAATAATGTACAATATGTGTATCTTAAGGGCAATGATACATTAAAAAGTATGAATCCAGAGAGAGTTAGAAGCTTTATAAACCTCTCATCCAAGGCAGAACTAGTAAGTAGATGCTTGCCTCCTAAGAGAGAGCTGCTGACCTTGTAGAAAGTTTACCACTCAGTGCCGCAAGCATACGGAACATTGAAATGGAGACTTAAATGTGTCCAGCTCTGTATTATAAAAGAGCTTCCAAAGATTCACTGTGTATGAACATTTGTGCTTCAAGCTTCAGGGGATTTCAAATATTGGTTATTCAGGATCCTACATTTTGAAATCTGGAAAAGGATCCAATCCACGTGCAGATCTTCCTCTGTGGTGAATGCAAATAATGTATTGCTACTTGACTGGCATGACATGGATTTGTATGCCCATGTGATACATCTTCTTTGCAAGCTGCAACTGTTTGGTACTTTGCTTCTGGGTGTGATTCAAGGTGCTGGCCACTGCTTATAAAACTCTACAGGGTATCAGGTTTGATTGAGGGACATCCTATCTTCTATGGCAAGTGGCCTCCCGCCTTTTGGGCACCAGGGACTGGTGTCCATGGACCGGAGGGGGTTGGTTTTGAATGCTGCCTGCATTTAATGGATGGGGCTTTGCTTGTTTCTGCAGCCTAGTTGCTGGCATGCCACAAACCAGGAGTTTGGGAACCACTGTTCTATGGTATCTACTTGGCTGATTTGATCTGGCAGGGTTGGTGCATTCCAGGTAGCTTTGACTAAACAATACTGTTTCTCAGGAGCCCAAATGTGTGCCTTCTTTGTGACAGTGCCTGCCCTCAAGAATGAGATGTCTCCTAATATTTGGATGGCCCCAAATCTGTTAGTGTTTCAAAGAACCATGAAACTGGGCTCATTCCCAAGTGAGGATGACTAAAGCCTTCTTTTAACTTGGATTGTTTTCCTTTATCCTCATCTGAAAAAGAGATCTTTTATATAATGATGTATCATTGGTATTTAATACCTAATAAATTGTCAGAGATGTATAAAGGGTGAGTCAAATCTATGTTGGAAATGCAATCAATCTGAAGATACTTCTTAATCATCTTTGATGACATGTAAGAAAGCTAAGAAATATTGGCATCAGATATGCAATTTCATTCAGAGAGTTCTTGGAATAAATGTATAAATAATGATAATGATAACAACAACAAGACTTTTGCATGCACAGAGATGGGAGAATTTACAGATTCCCTCAGTGGAAGAATGGATGGTGAAATTAATGGAGTTGGCAGCGATAGCGAAGTTGACTATTATGATTAAAGAAAAAAGTTTTGTTCCTATCTGAAAACCACTTTTGGATTTTTTGTGACATTGAAAGACATCAAATTTTAATTTTGGGATTTGATGATTAGAACTGTTTATGATTATGGAAATATTGTGTATTATTGTTAATCTTAGAGTAAATGCTCACTACATTTTATGTAGTACTGTAATGTACCCTCCCTCCCCTTGTTTTTTGTACTCCTAACCTGGTTTCTTGATAAATATTTGTGTGTGGTTGGTTTGTTTTTAAGTAAATCATTTGATGATTTTCTCAGCCCAGCTTATTTTAATGGCTTGCTGTGAAGAAGCAATTGGATAATATGCTGTAGCACTGGTACACCAATCTCTGTCCTGGACAACATATATATGTTTAATAAACACCTAAAATTAGATAAAAATGCTGATGACTGGTAAATTGAATGAGAATTAAGATTATCTTATGTAGTTTAATTAATGAACAGTTTTAATTCCAGTTACATCCTTAAAACAAACAAATTCCTAGTCCCTATGCAGAAAAATATGAATGATCCATCAGAAGAATAGGTTTTCTTAGATTATTAGCAGTCAACATGCTTCCTATGGCCTGAATCAGTTATTCAATTGTTTTTTCACAAGAACATGATTAATATTGATTGCAAGTATTGATAAAATGAACATATTAATAAAGGAATAACTGCAGATACAAGAAATAGATTGCTACAGGCTTGCCTTAACATTTGAAATCTGGATAGCAAGGCCTAATTAGCATTCAACAGGATCATCTGAGGAAGATCACTTCTTTGGCAGGAGAGGAAGTAATTATTAGCCGAGGATGAAAGAATTGCACTCACCAAGACATTAGCTTCATATTGCAGATCTATTCCAGGAGGTGAGGAAATCATTGCATGAGAAATTGTACACCAAGCGACTAAAGAAATTGCATTCTGGATTGTAATGGAACTAGGCATTCCACGTTGAGCCATTGTCTATTATAATGGACGAGGGATACAGAGTAATTCCTCTCCAAAATAAATGTGCTTTCTCAAAGTCTGGGTTCGTAATTCGTAAGATTCAGTATGATAGTGGTTTAGATCAATTCATTATAAAATGACAATGTCAGAAACATCAGATAGGAAAAAAAAGATGCAAGAGTGATTATAGATAGCAAGGTGTTAAAATATGGCAAAGAATAACCTAGACTGGGAGAATAATATACTCAGCAGACCTCTTTGCATTTTCTAATTTCTCTTTTAAAACTGAAAGGATGATTAGTGCCAGAAAAATATCTTGTGGATGTTTAATGGCAGCTTCTCGACTCATTTTTCCTTCTACATTTATTGAGGAAGTAATGACTCAGTTCCCGAGCATATGGTTTAAAAATGATCACAAATATTATGTTTATCTAGGAAAACAACCACACAGTGGCGTCAGTAGTGGCTTTACAATTTTCTTTCTGAACCAATTAAAAAAAACATGTTTTTATTTGCTTTGACATAATTGTGATTTGAGATGGCAACCACAACAATACTGACCATATGATTACATCTGTCCCCACCTGAAAGTGACAGCGTGGAGCTACAATAGGATATAGATTTTTCCCAAAAGAGGAATGTCAACTATTGCCATCTAAGCCCTAAGGTTGAAAAATGGAAATTTGAGTGTCCATTAAATGATAGAAAAGAAGGGAAGGAAAAACCACTGGATTTAAATTGTAGACAATTATAAGAGATTCACACAGATCAATTAATATTTTAAATGACTTTATTCCAATAGGCCAGAGGTCTCCAAACTTGGTAACTTTAAGATTTGTGGACTTCAACTCCCAAAATTCTCCAGCCAGCTATGCTGACTGGAGAATTCTGGGAGTTGAAGTCCACAAGTCTTAAAGTTGCCAAGTTTGGGGGGCCCTGCAACAGGTAATAAAGATGCTTACCTACCCATGCTGTGTTAAGTGATTGGTATCTTCTCCTGAATTCCAGTTGGCTAAAGGAAGGAACCTGAGAAGAATGTTGATTAGTAAATTGTTCAAGGTTTGCCTGTATCAACTGCAAATCATCTCAATAAGACACTTTGCCTAATAAAAGTAAGTTACTTTGCTCTTGTTAGGGCTGCCTTGCCTTAATTAGATAATTTATTCCAATGGATGCTTTGCTTGAATCTCAAACAACATGAAGTTTGAAGGTCTACACAACCCTATGAGTCAGTCTGAGATCATGAATAAAAGCACCCATCCTGGATATAGATCCATGACCTACTATTTGATGCCTAGGAGTCATGTACAATCTCCCAAAACCTTGGCTCTCAGAGAGTTCCAAATGCTGTTTATAAATTATACATTCAATTCAAATTTAAATTAATTTTTCTAATGCCTACCCGCTCTATTGAACCCTTACTCCAGGGCTGTCAAACTCACGGCCCGCGGGCTGGATGCATCACGTGCTGGCCACACCCACACCTGATTTAGTGAAGGGGAAAAAAGTCCCGATATATCACGTGATGACTCCATGATGTCACGAGTTTGACACCTCTGTCTTACTGTGACTGAAACAAAAACTTGTTGATCGAATACATTGAGAATCATATTATCTATATTTAATCCTTATTAAATATAAATCTGGCCCACTGCTCCAAAAATCAACTGTGGGCAGGAAGAATAAAGCACTTTGTGGACGTAGGCATTGACTGCAATAATTGAAAGGAAAAAAACAACAACTTCCTTTACATGCAGCATTTCTAAGTTTGTAACTGTCCTTATAGTTTCAAGCTGTGATGATATTTTGCTGCTATGGAACTGTCAGACAATGGCATTTGCTGTGTATGTATAAAGACCAGAAAGTGTTCTATACAAAGTTCATTTGTGCATGACCTTTCCATGTTGATGGGCAAGATGTCAAGACAGGTTGTCAAATGTTGCAACCAAATGGATTCCAGGACTTCCCTCCCCAAATTAAGCATCCTGTACAATCCCCGCGAGATGAATGATTCTATAAATTTCATTTGTCAGTTTATCAATCATAAGCTCTGTTTGGCTCCATTGTTTGAAAATTCAGCAGAAAGTGTCTGCATGCAGGTTGATACTTATTTTGTATGCATATTACCTATCACAGGAAAGACATTTTTTCTGCATATATTTTTTTTGTAATACAAGATTCAGAATTTGACATGTATTCTTTCCGAGTTTACACAGTTTGTGTAAACTCCCCCCCCCCACTTTTTTTTTTTTTTACTGTATGTGTGGTCTCATAGCTCCAAAATGGGTGAATCAGATTCTGCTGAATGGGAACCATATCCATATATCCTTTCCAAAATTTGGATAGGCAATTTTTTCATGTATTTCTACACTTTGGAAATGCCTACAGTATGTATATTATGGGATGGTGAACATAAAAAAAGTGGGGCCACCATAAGTTTTTACCTTCCTCCAGTGAGGGTGAATGCTCAAATCGGATGTCTGCATTGGATCACGCTTGCTTTGGTGGTTGAATATATAAGTGTGAATACAGACTCATTGAATCCTCTACTAAACACATAATACCTTTAATAGTTATTCCTGCATGAGACACATAGGTTTTTTCAGCTAAAGAATACAGGCAACAATTACTTTTCCTTCCTTGTCATTTGGAAACTTTCATTATTTACCATGTTATATATTATAACCATGTTATATAATATATTATATTATATTATTTACCATGTTATATTAGCTAGAGCAAAGGAAAGTATTGACCAATTTCGAGTAGAAATTTGTTTTCCACTTGGTGCAAAACAGCAGTGCTTCTTGGAATTGCAGTCTGGTATAATTTGGAAGGTGATTTTTTTTTTTTAAACTCTTCATATTGATTTCTTTCAAGGGTATGACCTACAGTCAAAAAGAAGCCCAGAAGGATACAAAAAAATGTGCCCTTCAATTGCACTGATTTCAGCAAGCTTGGCTTGCCTTTACTAAGAATTATGTCATATTTATTTTAACATACAAATAAAGGTGACACATTTTCAAGGTGTGATAAAATATATTTATCAAACAATCCTCTATATTCAGCCCATCTTACCTATGAATGAATAGTAAAGGCATTTAGAAATGGTCTTCTTGAAATCTTTCACAATGTTCATTTCTTTTTTTAAAAAAAATAACCTTGTAATAATTGTTAAATAGAAGTGCCAATCGAGGGAGACAAGGGGAATAAGTGATGATAACAGTAGAATTCTATCACACTGTAAGCTTTGCTGTTTTTTTTATGTGGATTATGATGATGCCTTCTTGAATTTGTGTCGTAAGGGCATTTCATCATTTTGGTCAAAGCATCAGAGCCACATCTGCTTATAATTATCTTTTGTTATTGAGTTTTGTTTTGCTTTTTTAAAAAACTCAAAACTGAATAAAAGATGCTTGATCCAACAAGGTTGCAAAAAGAACAGAGGTCACCATCTGGGGTCAATGACACAAAAATGGTGGCCATGATGAGGCAAAACAACAAATGCTTCTATTGAAGCTACCAGCTTTTAGCACGATGACTTTCTCTATTTCTCATGAAATCATTGATGGAGCAATACTGGCATATATTTTCCATTATACATGGCTTGGGGATCCAACCCTTCTCTTCTTAATTAGATTGTCTATCCAGCTTATGATGACTAATTGTCATCGTTAATATTGTTAATGATACCATGTTAATATTGTATTCATGTGGAAGATCTTTATGATCATGATTATTTGCCTCAAGCCTCATCAGTTGTTCACTAAAACATTAGTCAATAAGTCATTTGCTTTACATCTCTAATGGTTTCACCAGGAGATCCTCGCTATGCATACAAGCTTGTTCCTGGTACTGAAGTCAGCAGGGAATCTTTTATTCAAGAAGTAATTCTGAACATAAAATTTACAATCAAACATTGGTTTCTATGTATAATAAATTCATTTGTATTGAACAGTGGTCTAAAATGCCTCTCTGATATTTAATTATTTTGGATTTTGGTTTACACAATAAAACATTTACAGGAAATGGGAAAAATCCCCAATAAAAACATTATAATCTTCTGAGCATTTTCTTCTTAGACATCAAATACCAAGACCAGATAAAGTTTTAATTTAATATTAATTGTAAAGGGCATAAACCTACGTGTTTTATTTATCTAGGTAACTTAAATTTTAGCCTGTTTTGTTAAACAGCTGGTTGCAAAGTCCATGGAAATAATTTTAATTATAAATACAGCTATTAACATATATTGTTTGCAGATGAACTGATATACTATGGTTTGCAAAAATCCTTGTATGAAAATTATCAGCTTGGAATTTTATCAGAACAGAACAGAACAGACTAGATTAGACTATCTACACCCAAGTTGTGGAGGAGCAGAGATTATCTCACAGACTACTTTCTAAAGCATCTTGAATATATTACTGTTATCAGCATTTTTCCAACTAATGCTTGAAAAAGTTTTCAAATTAGGATATTTTTTGAGAACAGTATTTTGGATAGAGTAAAGATTTCATACCTTTATAAAAAATGTATATGTGCGTGTATATGAGGATCTGGTGTGTTATCTTAGTATCACTTTTCTGGCATTCTCCAATTTCCCCTAGTTCTCAAGTGTAACTTCAGGTCATGGCTTAAGCAAATTCTTTCCTGGGCTTTTAGATCTGGAATGGGGGACAAATCTGGAAGTTGTAGTAATGGGAAGAAAATACATAGCGGACTCTAATTCTTGGCCACAACCCCAAAATAGAAAAGCTTAAATGGTCAATCAAAGGAAATTATTGAGAATGAGAGTGAAAAAAGAAACCCTTTTCACAAAGGAAGAAAATGTTAGTGACTCAAGACAGATTTTTTGGTATCTTCTTAGTCATATTCATTAGCAATCCACAGAGTGTTCTTCAGTTTTATTATCCATATCTGTTTAAAAGTTTCATTATTGGGCAAACCCATTCCTTTGGCATATATTATACATGGATATAATGCATTCACGATGCAAAGAAGTTTTTTGTATAACATCTTAGGTCAAAAGGCTAGCCATGCTGATATGAAACATTACTTGCATTGTATGGGCTATCGTTTCCCATTCCGCCCCCCTCAAAGTGCCGTGCTTTTCACTTTGAGAATGTAATTTTCTTATTTGACATGCACCATCTCACCTGCTACTTCAGGTAATTACACAGTAGAACTTCAGAAAACCCATGGCCTTTTATTAAAATCTGCATTATCTTCCATCCGTCACTTGCTAAGTGTTCTCTACCGGTGGGAGTCTAGATGACACAGCTCAGTTCTGCATGTCAAATAGTCACTTCAATCCAATTAAGGCCTCATTGTGTGACATCTGGGACTAAGTAGAGGCTATGAAAAAATAGCATTTTTAAAAACTCTATTTAGTGGTAAGAGCTTTTTGACATACAAAAAGATACAGAAACTGCAAGCAAAAATGGTGTAGCCATTTGCTTTTAAGAAATGGTGACATGACAATGAAGGGATTTACTCATCTGTTGTGACAACAGAAGAATTTCTATAGACTGTTTAATACCAAAGAGATAAGAGTAGTCTATTTTTCCCTTAATTTTGGTTTTTTTTTTTTGAAGGATGAAGAAAATCAGGAAGTCTGTGTAAGACAAAATTTCCTTTTCCCAACAGGCCTTAGTTTAGCAGACTTCAGATGCAGAGGCCAAAATCAGTGCCATTTTGTGTATTACCTCAATTACCTTTTTACAAGCATTCAGGTATATGTGGAACCCCCTAAACAATTAATCTGTCTATGTTTTAGTGTCACTATGAGCCATTGAAGTCCATTCAGTATGAACAATTTTCCTTCATTAACAACAGCTTAAATTACTCAGAAATATGGATCCAAAATTAAGTGGTTTTTTGGTTTATAATAACAATAGATGAACTATTGCTCTTATATCTTTGCATCACATATATATCATTGGTATGTTGGTTATATGTTTGTTTTTGTTTGCAATCACACACATTGGTTGGCTAAATAAATCTTTTTAATATTTCATGTTTCATCTTATTATTCAGTTAGGGCAATTTCAGCCCACTTGTTGTTCTGAATATGTTTATTGTAGAACATTTGAATCACTTCCTATAATAATTATTTAAAGACCGGAGGGCGGAGCTGGCGTCGCAACGATACAGCATGCGATCTTGGAGGACTGAGATCGCTGCCGATATCTTTCCTCCTGGATGGTCCTATTGGATCTAAACCATCCCGAAGAGACGGTGAAAGTGAAGAGTGCATGCTGTCGATCCCAGGGATACCGCAAAGTCCCTGGTAGATCCAGGAGAAGCTCTTCTTGACAGCGGCAAAGAGACAGCCATTAAAGCTGCTGAAGTTGGGACAGCTCCGAAACGAAAGAGAACAGAAAGAGAGAGTGTGCCGGTTTAGTGAGAACTTTTTCTTTATTCTAAGATCTGAAAGGACACCCTAAGGAAAAGAAAGAATCTGTAAAAGTTTTGACAGAAGTGATTAAGCGGCGATTTTAAACAGGAATGTCAAAGTAACGTTTTTTTCTCATTGCTGAATTTTCTATACATGATCTTATATTTTGAAACTGGACTGGTTTTTTCTTTTCCATCTATTTTTTTTTCTCCTTTTTGATTTTGTAACATTTTAGGCTAGAGACTCCCTTTTAGTTATTTCTTTTTTTTAATACCTTTTTCTTTTCTTTTTTATTAATTCTTATTATATTTTCCTTGGAAAAGGAGGGGGAAAGTGAAAGCAAAGAAACTTTGAATAATGGACAATAAGACAAAAACACTCCTGATTGTAATCTATGCCCCGAATGACAAACAAGAAGAATTCTACAAAAAATTACATATGAAAATAATTGAACTGGACTATGCTAATATATTTATGATGGGAGATTTTAATGGAATTGTAGACAATAAACTGGACTATACAGCACAGAAAACAATAAAGCAAAACAGAAAGACTCTCCCTAAATCTTTTTTTTAAATGGTAGATGAAATAAACTTAAAAGATACATGGAGAGAAAGAAATGCTAAAACTAAACAATACACCTTCTATTCAAATAGACACTTATCATGGTCCAGAATAGATATGATATGGATGTCAACAGAATTGTTAACCAATATTCAAGAAATAAATATCGAAACAAGTACTTGGGCAGATCACAATCCAATGAAAATTAAATGGAAAGGACAAAGAAGAAGATCTAGATGGACGTTAAATAATACTATTTTAAAGGAAAAAGACTTCACACAGTGGATGGAGAAAGAACTGGCTTTTTTCTTTAGAGAAAACAAAAAAGAAGATACATCAATCCAGAACGTATGGGATACAATGAAGGCATATGCCAGAGGCTTGATAATAGATTATACAAGGAAAAGAAATACCATGAAAAGACTAGCTTCTAAGGCCTTAGAGGATGAGTATAAAGGACTTGAAAAAAAGCTACAGAAAATGCCACAGAAAAAGGACATCAAGCTAAAAATGGATATAGTTAAACATAAAATGGGTCAAATAGAAAAAGAAGAATTAGCACAGAAAATTAGAGGTGCTAAACAGAACTACTTTGAAGATGCAAACAAACCAGGTAGATGGTTAGCATACAAATTGAGAAAGGAGAAAGAATCAAGGAAAATATTGCAATTAACAGATGACCAAGGCCAAGTTTGCTATAGTAGTAAAGAGAAGAAGGAAATTATTTGAGATTATTATGGGAAACTATACACACAAGAGAATATTGATGAGGAAAGAGTTAAACAGTATTTACAGAATGCTAATTTACCCCAGATACCTAAAGAGATTGAAACAATGTTAGAAAACAATATAACGATGATGGAGTTAACTGAAGCACTCAAGAAGCAAAATAATGGAAAGGCACCAGGCCCAGATGGACTTCCGGCAGAATTTTATAAAACATTACAAGAATCGTTGAATCTTCCATTGCTAGAAGTTATGTTAAAGAAGAAGATACCTAAATCATGGTCAGAAGCCTATATTACACTTATTCCAAAAGAGGAGGCCGATCCATTACAAATTAAGAACTATAGACCTATTTCTCTACTAAATGCAGATTATAAAATCTTTGCTTCAATATTGGCAGAAAGACTTAAAAGAATATCTAAATAATTTTATTCTACGAGGCACATCCTGAAAAACAAATGGCTCTGATATTTCTAGATGCACAGAAGGCATTTGATAATGTGAATTGGTGATTCATGTTATTTCTGTTGGAACAGATGGGCTTTGCTAGAAAATTTATTCAAGCAATAGAAGCTATATACTATAAGCAAACGGCAAAGGAGAGAGAACTGACAGACTCTATCAATATAAGAAAAGGAACAAGACAAGGGTGCCCACTATCACCTTTGTTGTTTGTGTTAACTTTGGAAGTGCTAAACAGAAATATTAGAGATGAAAAGAATATAAAAGGAATGAAAATCAAAAAGGAAGAATTTAAGCTGCAAGCATTTGCAGATGATCTGGTTTTTATCTTAGAAGACCCTCTAGAAACAGCACCAAAATTGATAGAAAAGATAGAGACATATGGAAAGGTGGCTGGTTTGAAAATAAATAAAGATAAGACAAAGATCTTGACAAAGAATATGCTATTAAGATAAAAGAAAGAACTGGCAGACCTATTGAAAATTCAGGTCACGAATAAGATCAAGTACTTGGGGATATATTTGACAGCAAGATGTAGTATATTAAAAGAGAATAATTATATCAAACTTAAACAGCAGATAGCGCTAGATCTGGCGAAATGGGAAAATTTACAACTGTCACTAATAGGGAGAATTTCAACAATCAAGATGAATATATTACCCAGAATTTTATATTTGTTTCAAACAATTCCAATTAGGCTTGGAAAAGATTACTTTGAAGATCTAAATAAAATTGTGTTGAAATATATATGGCAAGGTAAGAAAGCGAGAATAAAGTTAAAACTTTTGCAGGATGCTAGAATTAGAGGAGGATTTGGTTTGCCTAATTGGGAGTTGTACTATCAAGCTACAAATCTGATGTGGGTTAAGGAATGGATAACACTAAGAAACACTAGATTGTTGACATTAGAAGGACATGATCTATTGTTGGGGTGGCATGCTTTTCTATGGTATAAAGGAACTAAAACACAGGGGTATTTTAGAAGACATTATATACGGGACTCTCTGTAGTTAAACTGGGAGAAGATTAAAAGACAATGTTATTTGAAAATTCCAGTCTGGTTATCGACTATTGAAGCATTTTCTTATCCTATAATATACAAAAAGGAACAAACAGTTAGATATGGTGAAATATTGAATGAAAAGGGTGAACTCAAATCTATACAAAAACTAGAGGAACAAGGTATAAAGATGAATTGGTTTTCATATGCGCAAATACATTCAAGGTATGATAAAGATTCTAAAATGGAAGGTTTCTATGATAAATTGACTGATTTAGATAAGATTTTGACAGGTACTGATGAAAAGGTGATTAAAAACTGTATGGATATTTATTAGAAATTAAATTAGAAGAACAAGTTAAGAGAAATTATGATTGCTTGGGGGAAGAATTTTGGATATGGGATTGATTTAGAGAAATGGCAAAAATTGTGGTCTCAAAATTATAAAATGACAACGTCAACAGCATATAAAGAAAATTTGTATAAGATGTTTTACAGGTGGCATTTTCCCCCAACAAGAAGAGCAAGAATGTTCAAGAACAAATCTGAAAAATGTTGGAAATGTCATCAGACATCTGGCTCATATTACCATATGTGGTGGACTTGTGCGGATGCTAAAAAATACTGGACTAAAATCCACATGTGGTTGGAAAAAAATGACAAAAAAACGTATAGATTTGAAACCAGAGATATTTTTATTGGGAATTTTACCTGAAATATACAGTAAAGACTTGAAATATCTGATTGTAAATATATTAACAGCAGCTAGGATTGTATTCGCCAAAAACTGGAAAAATGAGAAAACACCATCACAGGAGGAAATCATTAAGAAAATATTGGAATGTGTTGAAATGAGTAGATTGACATTTGAAATTAGAGAACAAGAGGATAAATTTTTTTATAAAATTTGGGATCTATTCTATCAATGGTTAGACAATAAAATACAGTAATGAAATATGTAGACTTTTAGAAAATAATAAATATATAAAGATGTACTTCTTTCTTATTATATCTACAAAATGATTTTAGGATAGATTTGGGATGATAATATGAACTGTGATAAAACAAACTAAGTAAATTATGATTATCTTGTAAGACATGAATGAATAAAAGTATAGTCAAATGATTGATTAATAATGATACTAAGGTATTTAATTTTTGATTGAAAATACGAGATTATATGCAATGTAATTGTAATTGAAGACTACGAAATGGAAGCACAAAATAATTTGTAAACCAACCGGCACACTGTATGTACACCTATGGAAGATAGCTTGATGTTTTTATGTTTTGTTTGTTTATGTTTGTTTTTAAAAACCAATAAAAACTTTTTAAAAAATATTTAAAGACCTTAGATAAATATGCAGAATTCAAACATTATGACTTTAATAGTCAAACATTATGATTTTAATAGGCTTATTCTGTAATCACTTTATTTTATTCTATTTTTTTATTATAGAACTTTTAAAGTCATTTCTTTTAATACTCCTGAATGAAAACAGGTTTCTATCCATATATAAGCATTAGATGATATGTGAGAATGGATTGTTGGTTTACAATAGACCAACAGGAATCTATATAGGAATCTATAGATGGTGGCGGCAGTAACGGCAGCGTGAGGAGCTCCGGTGGGCATGGGCAGCGCCAGGTGACAAGCCCTCTAATTCCTGCGGGTCCGGCCAGCGAGGTGGAAAGCCTAATGCCCAAGTCTTGCCAGCAAGCCAGAAAAGAGCTCCATTCCTCAGTAAATGCTCAATTCAAAAGTACTCAGAGATTTCCGATTCCTCCCATCCTTGACCAGCATGCCAGAAAAGAGCTCATTCCTCAGTAAGCGCTAAATTCAAAAACACTCTATTCAAAAGCGCCCAACGATCAGCGATTCAACCCATCCTTACTAGAAGGTAAGGAGGTGGGGCTCGCCAGTACCGGGGGCTCTACGATCATCCTTGCAGGGAGGTGAGACTGTGAGATTCATCCCATCCTTGCAAGGCGGTGAGCACCGGGACCTGTGAGTCGGTCTTCAGACATTTGCAGCCAGGGTGTGAAGCAGACTGCTTCCCCACCTGCCGTCCCTCCTTCCCTCTCCCCTCTTCACCAAATTGCTAATCTGAACTCCCTCTTTAAAAGGACAGTAACTTTGCACTCCCAATAAGTAGGGAAGTATTGTTATAACTGAACTCCTGTGAAGATTGGAAGCAATTTTATTTCCTGTGATAGAAGCAGAAGTATATTGAAGCCAGGAGTGAATGCTCAAAACAAATCTGAGTCGACATAGTAAAAATATAAACTGTTTGAATTGCCAGTGTAAGACTATCTACGTGCCTCTTTCTCTTAAAAGCAACAAACTTTGAAAGTGTATTTAAATTGACTAAGAGGGGGCCAGAAATCCCATTCATCAAGGGAAAACAAAAACAAAAAGTTTCCTGTTGCCTCCCTGTGAATTGGTCTGTTAATCTCTGCTGAAGAAGGGGCCAGAGATCCCCCCCTTCAGCATCTTTGCATCTTTACTATCTCAAAAACTCAATCTACAAAACAAGAAAGAGAGTGTAAACTCTTGCTCACTGATTGTTTTCAAGAGGAAAGAGGACAACAACTTGAGTAGGTTAAAACCAGTTTGACACAAAGAAACTGCTGTTTCTCCAGCCCAGGAAAAGAGGCCTCCTGCCAGTTTATTAAGGGTTATAAACCTATTCTCAGATATCAGCAACAGCTAAGCAAAGCAATAACCCTTTACTTACTGACTCTCAATACTACTTCATTACTTTCATTATCTCAAAACTTATAACTTTCTACCTCAAGACCTATATCAAAGATTAGATAATGATATCTCCAAATCAATTTATTTAAAATAATTATTTTTTTATCAAATGATTAATTGATTTATTGTTTTATTGGTTAGTATGATTGAGTGTTTAGTGCATATAGTGTGATTACTGAATATCTGATTAGTAAAATCAGTGATTTAGTGAATTTAATTGACCAGTGTGTTTAGTAATTACTGTAATAAATTAGGCTGTTTGTTGCTTAGCAAAATTATTAGAGTGATTAGTAGTTCTTGAAATGGTGAAGGTCTCTCATTTGAACCCAATGCATAGGTCATGTAGGGTCTTTGGCAGCAATAGAGAAGTGATTTGCTATAGCATTGCCTTTTACCAATATGATTTTTTACTTTTCAGACTAGTGCACATACTAACATATCATATTTTCACTGATTCAAGTACTAAATTCAACACAGGTTAGCTTTCATAATATTTCCTTCACTTTCCTAACGTAACTTATGGCTGAGATATATACTGAATATATTCAGTATATATATTTAAATAGGTACTCAACTGAAGATAACAGATAACAGAAAGTTAAAGGTCATTCTGTGCCCTTAGAGACTGAAGAGATGCTTTTACAGATTTTTCTTAGAGCATGAGCTATAAGGTGATACAAGCTTACACCAAGAATCTTTTTAGGATGTCCTGTTTTATGCAAATCATTATGAAAATTTAATCAGTAAACAAAGTGCTCTTTTCTAGTAGTTCTCCACATTGCTCATCCACAGATCAAACAGAAATGTATCATTATCCCTACATGAAGGCAGTCTGGTATGTACCAACCACAGATTAAGCAAAAGAGGAAATCCTTGAATGTAATTTACAATTAATAAAATAAAAACTTCAAAGGGCTTAAGTATCTTTTCATTTATCCCTGATCAATGTTTTAGTTTCTTTCTATAGAAAATACAATTTTCTGTAGAGTTCCCTTAGATAAATAAATTAATGTACAATCTTGACAAGGGAAAAAAGTTTGTCTCTAAGAAATAACTTCATGTGACTCTCACAGAATTTAAGAAATGAAGATGTGCTCCTTCATCATTGGGCAAAAAAATCCACTGGTCATTATGTTATTATTTCAGATTTATTTCAGATTAATTCAGTGCTGGACAGTGAAGAAGTCTAGTTTCTGTAAGTTAACACCATGATAAAAGAAAAATGATAAGGTTGTTTCTAGACAGTGGATTGCAAAAAAAGAGGAATAGGTGACTCTCTCTTAATATTGTTATGGTTGAACAGTGGACAGGAAAAAAAGAGGGGGAGAAAGCCCTCCCGGTTGCTTGATTACGTATGGATTTTATTTACTTTTTATTCTCAATGGACTAGTTCCTTAGGCTTCCTATCCAATTGCGTGTTTCCTTTTTTCAGCTGCCACTTAACAATGTCAGTACAGTACCAAGGAAGGAAATACAGCAACACTCATAACCAGCAAAGCGAGTACTTTCACTAAATTTAAAGTCTCTGTCAAATGGCAGAGCAGCTTCATGTTCATCTTAATTTCTTGGCAAAAATCTGGAAATAGATAGCACTGCCCATATAAGAGAATAGAACAGCAGAATAACTGAGTTGGAAAGGACTTGGAAAGTCTTCCAGTCTAACCCCTAAGCAGGAATCTCTATACTAGGGGTTGCCAACCTTTTGGACCTCAGGGACCACCAAACTCATAATTTTAAATCCTGGGGATTACTAATATGAATTTTGACTGACAGTGGATTGCTGACATTGGTGGGGAGAGAGAGAGAGAGAGAGAGAGAGAGAGAGAGAGAGAGAGAGAGAGAGAGAGAGAGAGAGAGAGATCTGATCTAACCTCTCTCTTCCTCCTTCTCCTCCCTCTCTCCTCTCTCTCTCTCTCTCTCTCTCTCTCTCTCTCTCACACACACACACACACACACACACACACACACAAATACAGAGGCAGAAGTGGGATTCAAATATAGAGTCTATATCATTCCAGATTGCTTCTTAAAACTCCCAGTTATGGAGCACCAACATTTTTTGAAGACAAGCCATTCCATTGATTAATTGTCCTCACTGTCAGGAAATTTCTCCGTCTAGCTTGGTTTGGATCTCTCTTGGATAACTTTCCATCTATTACTTCAGGTTTTTCAGAATCCCGCTCTACCCTCCAGCCCTGGGCTTCCATCCAAGTATTAATTAAGTTGGATTCTGATTAGTTTTTCCCAGAGTTTTTGAGGTTAACTAGGTGTTTTTTGTCTTTCTTTCTCTATCCCTCTCCTTCTCTTCCATCATCTGATTGATTGAGATCCTAGTGACAGGGTTAGAAGTGTTAACCATTTACATCTCATATATTGATGTTTGAATAGATACATGTTGGCAAAATGTTGTAGAGATTCTTCTGGCTCTCCCCTCAGAAGACAGAAGACAACCATTAAGAAGAGAGGAGAAATAAAAAGAAAATATTTTCCCATGAAAATCTTGTCCATGTGAAAAAGATTGAATGTTCTCATATTAATAAATGTTAATTAGAACCTGGTTTACTGATAAAATTTGTATTTTAAATGAGATTTAAATTTATTAAAAATGAATTATGCTTAACCCAAAGATCATTTTACCTTTTCTGCATAATGAGTTTCTGGTAGAAAAAAAAGTAAGTCCAAAGGAATCATTCTTCTATATTGTGTAGTAGCTCTTTCTCCTTGCTTGTTACAGAAGTCTTAGACCAGCTGACTGAAAAATTCTGCGAGTTGAAGTTCACACATCTTAACAATGCCAAGTTTAAGAAACTCTCATCTAGACTGATTTACTGGCATTAGTGTGTGTGTGTGTGTGTGTGTGTAACAGATTGCATTTG
The DNA here is from genome assembly GCF_049901735.1 of Notechis scutatus. Lineage (NCBI taxonomy): Eukaryota > Metazoa > Chordata > Lepidosauria > Squamata > Elapidae > Notechis > Notechis scutatus. The sequence continues at coordinate 112,852,776 of NC_142009.1, read as the reverse complement.
TTCCCTTTGCTTGTTAAAAAGGTCTTAGACCAGCTGACTGGGGGATTCTGGAAGTGGAATTCCACACATCTTAGTGATGCCAAGTTTAAGAAACACTTGTCTAGACTGATTTACTGATATTAGTATACACTCTCTGTATGTAACAGATTGTTTCTGAAACAGAGGAAATATGCATGATTCTGTTTTGCTCTGCATTTCATTACATTTGTAATTTACCCCAACTCCAGTTCAGCTGAATTTGATTTTTGTTTTTTGAAAAATTCATCCAGGACCAATAGCTGCCATCTGTCATTGTGGAACACAACATGCCAAATATGTGATGAGGTTTATCAATAAGTGATTTGTTTACTTGGTATAGCATTCCTAGGATTTTCTAGATTAAGTGATTTGATCAAATGAGAAAAAAATTATTTTTAGATCTAACACATTCTGGAATTTTCTATCTCTCTAATACTAGAATATGAGCGAATTCTTTAATTGTATAAATAGCGGGTACAGTGCTTTTATATCCAAATTAAAAATACAAAATGCTTTACAGAGTTCCAGTTGGTCATAAAATGTGTATATAAAGCAACCAATTTTGTACAATTAAAATCTGTTGCATTTGATAAAAATAAATAAAAATCTCAATAAGACAAAGGGATGGATCTAGAACACTATGGTATGTGGAGAAAAGCCAAAGTAATACATATATGCAGTATGTGTATATTAAATATTATCATACTGGTGACATTTTCCAACTCATGTTACTTTTAAAACATTGTTTTGTAAACAAGTCTGAGAAAAATACAACTCAATTCAATTCAATGTTGACAGAATATTGATTTCAGTAATATTGTTTCGAGGTTGTGAACTTTTCCTATTGATTCATCTGAAATCTTTGATCCATGAATACATTGAAGCTTTCTTATGAATAAATTGACTTTTTCATTTTGATTGGCATCTTTTAATTTTTAATATTGATTTTATTAACCTTTATTCTTTTTATTGCATATAAACTACCCAATGAACATTGCCACATACAACTAAAGAAGTTTTGTGGGTATTTACATGTATGGTATTCAGCTTTGTTCGGGTATTTTCCCACATCATTATGGTTGTGCTTTTAAAGTTGTAGCAACGTTTTATACAGAAGCCTGATGATGGCAGATGAGATTCTGCTGAAACGTTGCTACAACTTTAAAAGCACAACTATAATGATGTGGGAAAATACCCGAACAAAGCTGAATACCATACATGTAAGTACCCGCAAAAACTTAAGAAAACAAATATCAGACTTCTACGGGGAGGAAATAAACAGCCAGACCAAAACCTATGAAAAGCTGGAAGTTAAAAGAGCAGGAATACTATGTGACATCAAATTCCTATGCAACTGCAGAGACAACAATGCAACACCAACCTGCTTCAAATTAACATTTCATCACAGCACAGCAGCTACTAAATGTATCCTGAAAAGAACTGAAATGGCTCTACTCAGGAACGAGCTCCACAGAGATTCCAATTGGATCAGTTAAACAAAGATTTGCTAAAAACTACACCTGGAATTGAGCAGCAAAATCCACCCTCTACTTTGGGACAAGATAAAACAACTTACAACTTGGAGAGCTGAAACTGAAACCACTTACAAAAATGACAAACTCTTGAAGAAACTAAAGAAATTAGAACATGACAAGAAAGCCCCCAACAACTCACAACAACACCTGAAACAATTAGTATATAACATTTCCAACAGAGAACTCACCAAAACAGAAACAGATGTCCTAACCAAAGGATTCAATTATGCTATAGCATCCAAAAAAATCCCCACAGAATCGATCATATGTGGAGTTGTCTAACTAAATTAAATACAGATGAAGCTGATAGAATAAGACACAAAGTTACTAACATCCTATGCACAAGCAAACCACCCAAAAGCAACTTGCACAAAGAGGAACTAAAAGCCCTGCAAGCCCTAAGGAATGACAGCAGCATAATCATACTTCCAGCAGATAAAGGTAATGCCACAGTAGTAATGGATAGAAAAGACTACGAAACAAAATTGACAGACCTACTCCAAGACTCCACATAAAAACCCATAAACATGGATCCAACCACATATCTGGAAAAAATAACCAAGAAGAAAATTATAACCAGCCACATGAGCAAAGAGATCCAACAGACAATCATCCCAAGAGAAAAATCTTCCAGATGCCCCAAACTATACGGCCTCCCAAAAATACACAAAGAAGGCATACCTCTCAAACCCATAGTCAGCTCCAGAGGAGCACCACTACAAAACCTAGCTAAACACTTAGCAAAGCAGCTACAGCCCCATGCTGAAGCAGCAGCTTCACATGTACAAAACTCATACCACCTGTTGGAAATGATCAAAGATCTAAACGTGGAACAAGAAGATCTGTGTGTAAGTTTTGACGTGGTTTCACTATTCACTCAAGTCCTGATAAAAGAAACTCTTGAAATCATCAAAAATAAATACCAACCAGCTAAACACCTCATGGAACTAGCAAAACACTGCTTAACCAACACATATTTCATATACAAAGGACAAAGATACAAGCAAATTGTGCATCATGCCCTGCCACATACATTGGACAGACCAATAGAAGAATAAGTACCCTCCTGGATGAACACAAAAATGCAGTAAAAAAGCTGGAACACACTTCCTCACTAGTCCAACACATGAAAGCCACAGGTCATAGCATCAACTTAAATGGCACCAAAACCCTAGCCACTATAGAAAACCCCAGCTACAGAATTATCAGAGAAGCCATAGAGATTGAAAAAAGACCTGAAAGCATGAATAGAAGATATGATTCCACCAGACTGTCAATTATTTGGAAGCCTGCACTCACAAACAAACAAAACTCCACACCACAAGCCAGGCAAACACCCGGGCACAAACAGATCCCCCCTGATACCTCCAGATCAAACACACCCCAACCAGGCACCCAGATGAAACCTAGCTTCCTAATAAATGATGGCCGTCCATTTACTCGGAACCAAGCTGCACTAAAAGCCTCCAATACAGGAACACAATGTTGCCAGCCAATCAAGACAAAAAAAGCCACAAACCAGACAGAAGATATTAGAAACACCAATCAAGTAGCAAACTCCAAGACCAATAAACACAGACCAAGACTCCCAACCAATCAGGATTAAGAAAAAACCATTCTGGCACAGCAGTAGGCTAGCCCCAAATTTAAATCTGAAACAACTGTGGGCGCCTGACTCACAGACAGACACAATCAGAAGCCTGATGATGGCAGAAGAGATTCTGCCGAAATATATATATATACTATATATATATATATATATGGATCGTGGGAAAATAGTTCCGAACAAAGCTGAATTCCATATATATATATATATACTAGGTGTGTTCAGGTCTTTTCCCGTGACGTTACCCAGCTCCGATCACACACTGCTTGGACTGGCACGATGCTGAAAGCACCAGCCTGAGGATGGCGAGTGGGACCTTGCCAAAACGTCACCAAGATACTCTTAATCTTACACGGGAAAAGACCCGAACACACCTAGACCTACATACCTGTATCCGTGAAAATCTATGAATATATATATATATTTCATATATCTGTCATAAAAAAGACAGTTCATTTTATTTTGAAAGATACATAATTTATTTTATTTTAAAATATCTGGAATATGTTTGTAAAACAGTCTCTCAAATTATTCTTATGCATTGTTTTGGGGCTATAAGATGACAAAACTAACTACAAAACCAGGCTGACTATGAACATTATTCTGACAATTTATAATATATATTTCTCACCCAAGATGCACAAATGTATCTATTTTAAAAATATTAATAGTACCCGCGTAATCTGAAAGTTATTTGAACAGGTTAATATCTGGAAGATGAATATGAATAAAAAACCCAAAATATTTGTCATGAAAAAGGTTATTAAAGTAGATTGGCCATGAATAAATGTGTTGAAAAATGATTTGAAAGTGGAACAATGCAGTGGTATTCAAATCTATTTCAACAATATGCCTTCAAGATAAGGAGTCAAATTGAAACATTGGGTGCTCTTTCTAAAAATCTACTGCAACCTTCTCCAGCCTGGGCACCCTGAGTGATGTGAATGTAAATTCTCAGAATTCCTGGGAGCCATGGCCATTAATGGACAATTCTGCAAGCTGAGGCTCAATGTGTGCATTGACAAACATAACTTCATTTCTATTTCATGATGTGATCACACTCACTATCACAGGCTCAGTAACCGTTTACTGCTCAATCTACTTAGATTATTGTAATGTATTCTTCACAGGGCAACTGTTGAGTTGCTGAAAGATGTCACACAATATCATCCATCAGGTTACTCTAATCCTGAAAATATTATACATAGAGCATTTTGTTTTCGAGACTGAATTCCCAAGAAGAAATTCAAATTTGGAGTAGTTAGGGCTTAATTTTGCATTTGAGAAAACTTTGTGAGGTTAAGATCTCTTTATTAAGGTCAGAATTTGAATACAATTTTCCACTATGTTGCCTCTAAACAGAGGGATGGACTTTGGAACAGTAATTATTCCTCATACTATCTCCTTTTAGGGGAAAAAAAAACCATGTTTTTTTTAAACTTAGCTTTTAACTTACCTGAGAGCACTTTAATTAATTCTGGGTATCCATGAATTATTTTTTATCTGTGGTCTCATATTCAGTAGCTGTCAACCTGACAGTAGCATTGATTCAATATTTTACACTCTTGTTTATTGTTTGAAATGATATACAAAAACTATAAAAAATTATAAATCTATATTACCTTACTTTGTGAGGAGATATTGAAATTTTATTTAAATTACAAATATTAGGAAGCTAATAATTTGATTGAAATTCTACAGTGAGGGTCACAGTGACATTTTAATCCTTTTCACAAGCATTTTAAGATCTAAACTGATCCACCGATAAACTGTTCAGTGATGGATTGGTTCTTTCAAACATTAAATTAGAAAAAGCCTGGACTTTTTTACATTAATTTGGTCCATTGTTTCAACAAATCTACCTTAAGCACAACTAAATATCAATTCAACCAATGTGAAACATGAATTTGAATGTATGAATTCTGATAAATGAAGAGCATTAATTAATGTGATTTAGATTTAGACATGCAGAATAGAACTGGAGGAAATATATCTACTCAGCCTTCTTTCCCTTTATAGATCATCCAAACATCAAATATGACACAATGGGTTGGGGAAACTTGTTGGATGGGATATTCTGAGGAGTAAGAAGTTGGAGAGGAAAGAATGGATGTCTGAAAACTTAATGGACATTAATTTAAGAATGGAACATAGTTCAGTAAAGTTCACACAGTTGACTCTGATTCTTTATATTGCATGGGATGAGAGGGTAATAAAGGGTCTGCTCTGAGTCAGGAAGCTAGGGGATATATTTTGCCTTAATCTTGTAAGCCTGAGGTAACAGTCAATTGTTCTGAAATGTCATTAATTCATACAGCAGTGTCTTGATAAAATGCCACAGTCATCAAGGGACAACTGCAACTGATTTATAGGTATTAAAATGGAATAATCATCACCATCACCACTACTACAAACACCGTGATCATGTATACAGAGATTGATATAAGAAAGTATGCAGTAAGGCCTCATTTTATCAATGCGGCATTAGACTACTATTTTGCTAGAATCAAAAGTATGCCACTAATAAGAATAAAATACTTTTGCTAATGAATTTTCACTTATTACTTCGAATAATTTCCCTTTCTTTGTTTGTCTCTCTGGATTTGCAACACAATATAACATATCAGTAAGATTGCACCTCTGAATAATTTTCTGTTTGAAAACTTTGAGAATTAGAAAAATAAAAGCTCTTTCCATTTTTTAACTCTTGCCTGACAATGAAGCATATCCCAAGGGCTATGTTCAATATTCACTACACAAAAGTATTTGAAACATTGTACTTGAATCCAGAAGTTTGGGGAAAAAAAACTTTTTGAAAACTGCTTTCAGTGAGATGCTAGCACTTCATGAAACTTTTCCTTTGTTGTGCCTCCCTTATGTTCTGGAAGAAGTTATTTAAAAGTGACATTTAGAAGTGGCAATGCTTCTATTGTAAATTACTTGTCACTTAAAAGTGTTGATACTATGTCATCAAATGTAAACATAGGATATGATTAGATCCTTTCCAAATTTTCCACTTTTAAATACAGAAATTATTCACATTAGTGTTGAAAGAAATATCTTTCTGGGTTCAGTTCCAAATAGGGAAAAAGACACTGGAAACATGGAAGCCATATGGAAAGATGGATTATTGATTAATAGGATCACAAGGCTTGGAGATCCCGGGCAAACAAAGGGAGGAGATGCTGAGAGTCTCTGGGTTTTATGCTCTGTCTGAGCTTTGAACTTCCTGGGGCATAGGAAGATATCCTGATTGGTGGCTGTTAGAGGTCATAGCTAGCTCTATAGATTGTCTGTGTGCTAAGTTTGGTTGGTTGAAACTTGGTGGGTGGTGCAATGAAGGACAATTGAATGGCTCTGCCTGAAGGAGGTAGTTCTTTGTTATGTAGAATAGACTGGCCCATTAACAAGAGGTGGGCCTGAGTTTCTGCCTCTCTGAGTTTTTACTTTTCTTTTAGGGTAAATATTTTGCTTTTTTGGTATATCCTAAAATATTTCATTTTTCTAGGAGAGAGGTGGGTTTTAACTTCCAACATTAGAAAAAAGGAAGGAAGGAAGGATGGATGGATGGATGGAAGCATGGAAGGACAGAAGGATGGATCAAGGAATACAAATCACTTTGTCTTTATCATCATTTTTTTAGGATAAGAAAGTTCAGAAAGAACCAATCAGAAATCAGCTATCTTAGAGAGTCATACTTTAGCTGTGTTTAACCATGATGAAATGTCAGATATCATTGAAAGATTTAAAATAACTGAAAGTTTCTATTGAGTGAACACAGGCCAACCGCTTACTGAACTTCTTTCCCCCGCCTGAATAAATTTTAAATGTTGTAAATGTAACAGCAGTGAAATACACAAACCCCCCAAACACATTTTTCAAACTGTATTCGCATCCTTACCTTCTTTCAGCTTTCAGTGAAGATTGCATGGACTCGGTTCAGTAGATTGTAAAATCCAGAGGAAGTAATGTTGTGCTGGACACACCTGAATGATCCAAGAAAGAGCTGAAACTGTAAATCACAACAATCTATATTACCAGTAATGATTTCTCATACAAAAGAGATAATTAGAGGAGGCTTGTTTTTTATTTATTTTTTTACCCCAAACATGTAAGTAAGTAAATAAAAATAACAGGCTGGCAGCTAGATTTCTCCTCTCAATTTATATGAATGAAAAGTACAGTTTTGAAAGACTGAACATGATATGTTATTCAGTGTTCTCTGCTACTATGGCTTCATTATTGTATCTGACATTTTTTGCCTTATTAGGGTTGTTCATTTATTATTACAACATGCAGAACTAGCCTGAAATGAGATGTGCTTAGAATCCACTTCATTGCTTAACTGTTGCCTGCCTCACTGTCCTTGCCAAAAACCTGCATCCTTTTAATTCGGAATCATATATCCTATCCTCCATTAGAGATGAAAATATTAAAACCTGAATAAGTGATAAAATCAATATATAATTTGGGGCAGTTATATATATATATGTATGTATGTATGGTATTCAGCTTTGTTCAGGTATTTTCCCACGTCATTATAGTTGTGCTTTTAAAGTTGTAGCAACGTTTTGGCAGAATCTCATCTGCCATCATTAGGCTTCTGTATAGTGTTCGTTTGTGAGTCAGACTTTCAGAGCCATTTCTGTTTTAAATTTGGTGCTAGCCAACTGCTGTGCAAGAAAAAAACCATTCTGGCACAGCAGTAGGCTAGCACCAAATTTAAAATAGAAACGGCTGTGAAAGTCTGACGCACAGACGAACACAATACAGAAGCCTGATGATGGCAGATGATATTCTGCCGAAACGTTGCTACAACTTTAAAAGGACCAACTATAATGACATGGGAAAATACCCAAACAAAGATACCTGCAAAAACTTAAGAAAACTTAAGAATATATATATATGGATCTTTGGTTATTCGGGTTTTCTCCCGCGTAAGATTGAAAGTATCTAGGCAACGTTTCGATGAAGTCTCATTCATCATCTTCAGGCTTCTGTCTTCAGCTCTGTGCTTCTCAGAGTGATGTGAGCTTGCAGCTGCTTCTTCCTTTTAACTGCTAGTGGGGGTGTGACTTGATTGGGTGGGGGCTTGGCTGTGTTCTGATTGGGTGGGGGTGTGTTCTCATTGGTTGGGGTTTTGGCTGTGTTCTGATTGGTTGGGGGTTGGCCATGTTCTGATTGGCTGGAGGTGTGTTCTGTTCAGGTGGGGGCTTGGTTGTGCTCAGGTTGGTCTTAGTTACTGGGGGATTTGAGCTGGTGAGCTGTGATCTTGCTGTTTGGCTTCGAGTTCGTGGTCGTGCTGCATCTTCATGGTGGGGGTCAGTTCACTTCATGTATGGCTCAGAGGGGTTTGAAGTGGGTAGTGATGCAGCTGCAGTGCGGCTTCTGGTCTGTGGTCGTGTCTCATCTTCTGTGTGGGTGTGAGTCTGCTTTTTACGTGGAAGTGTGGTGGTGGCATCTCGTGTGGCCCTTGTGGGTGTGGGTCTGGTGTCATTCATCATGTTAGGTACTCGTCTGTTCATGAGGGCGGGTTTCCAAATGGCTGGTAAGCGGGAGGTGTCATCTCTTTTATTCATGCTGTGTGGGCGTTTTTCTATCTCTATGGCTTCTCTGATTATTCTGTTGTTGAAGTGTTCGGTTTTGGCGATAGTTCTGGTATTTTTAAAGTCAATCTCATGTCCTGTGGCTTCCCTGGTCCAACACCTCAAAGCCACAGGACATGAGATTGACTTTAAAAATACCAGAACTATCTCTCCTTGATTAATTTCCATCCATTGTTTCTTGTCTTGCCATCTGGTGCTTTGGGAAAGTTTGACCCTCTCTTCTTTGTGGCAGTCCCTCAAATATAGGAACACTGCTATCGTGTCACCCCAGTCCTTCTTTCCATTAGACTAGACAAACCCAAATCCTGCAACATTCTTCACATTTTTTAGCCTCCTGTCCTCAGTCATTTTGTCGCTCTTCTCTGCATTCTTTCCATGGTTTTACTTCTAATCATAAAGATTAGATTTGATGTCAATACTCTGTAAATATAAAACCAGTTAAAAATCCCAGCTGACAGTGAAAAGACTTGACTTATTTTCTAAAAAACAGAAAATTAGGGAACCAAGTGGAAGTTCTAATCTTTTAACCAAAAACAACCTATCTCACAAGGCATGGCTTTTTCCTTCCACTCCTTTGAGATAGAGAAATTGTTTTAAAAATATTCATAGTAACTCAGAAAATAAAAAGTATGATGGTGCTTGTGCATCACTTGACTTGTACTTGAGGAATTGTAGTTCAGAAATACTCTATTTTGATGAATTTTCCCATTATGATATGTGAGCCAAGATTTTATACCTGTGGATCTGGCAGATATATCTATTTGAAAAGAAATAAAAAAGCTTTCAGAAAGAGCCAATTGATCTACTTTATACATTGTGCATGTGGAATACATAATAGATTCGAGTGATATACTGAAAATAAATCCACCCTCAAGGCAATAGTGTACACAATTCTCTCAGTTCTCAGTTTATCAGAGCGCATCATGTGTTATATGTCTCTTACACTTGTAAAAATCTATCATGCTTCATTCAAACTATTAACTACATTGTTGGATAGTAAATCCATCATGTAAAACTATTTTTGCAACCTCTGTGAAATTGTTACTTTTTACATTGTTCTTAGAATCTGCTGATATGTGTGATATAGCTCACATAGTTAATGCTCCACAGCACACAAACACTGGTATTTGTCTAAAGTCGCCTTTTTTGAAGTTGTCATCTTTTCACAAAAAGGGACACCTAGACTTAGATTAATTGGCTGGAAGCTGCTATCTAAAGAAAAGCAGTACACAGTAAGTTTGTGTGTATATTTTAGGAAAGCAAGGCAGAACTTTTTTCCGTTTATTATTTGTTCTCAGTTTCAGTCGGGAAGGACTCAGACAATGTAGAATAGTCTGGGAGATGTCTGTGAAATTCATGTGATGTGATGGCTATACTATATGCTTACTTTTCAGCCCTGCCTTCTCTTCTTCTCTTCTAGAATATTAGACTGGGCAAATCTTTCTCAGTTAGTGGGACCCACATTTGGTCCGGAGTAAGTTGTCAGAGGTTATAGGTTGATGGAGAAGGAAACAGATTGAAAAGTGAAGATCCAAACAAGTTTTCTAAACTTGATAGCTAGTTACATAAAGAAATACTGATGATTGAACTTACTTTGATATAATGTTATAGGAAGAGAGCCACCCTTAATGGTGTTACCTTTCTATTTCTTGATGTAATGTGCATGCTTGATTTTCCTAGAGCTGTGATGGCAAACCTATGGCATGCATGCCACAGGTGGCAGGCAGAGCCATTTGTGCGGGCACATGAGCCCCAGCCAAACTTACCTGCACTGCACATGCATGCACCTCCCAGCTGATGTTCGGCCCATTTGATGCCTTTTTCGGCCTCCCAGAAGCTTGAGAGAACCCTCTGTAGCCTTTGGAGGCTGAAAAACAGGCCCGTTTCATCATTTCTGGTATTTCCAGAAATACCAGAAGTGACGAAACGGGCCCATTTTTTGGCATCCAAAAGCTGCAGAGGCTTCCCTTAAGCCTCTGGGAGACTGAAAAAGGCCTAAAATGGGCTGAAAATCAGCTGGGAGGCACGCACATGTGCAGTGCAGGTAAGGGGACGGTGGGGGGCATCGCGTGTGCATGTGCAAGGGGCGTGGTGGTGGGGCATGCACATTGCCTTCTGGGTGCTGGCACGCAAGCGCGCGTGCAATTTTCGGCACAGGAGCCCAGAAAGGTTAGCCACCACTATCTTAGAGGGTTTTACTGCCTGGATTGAAAGATGTTGATAGTTGCAACTGGTTTTCCAATTTCCAAAGTGCTCATTCTTTAAAACTATGAAATATATTTCCAAAGAATTATACCACTGTTCTTCAACTGTTTTCAGGTTTGAAATGTCTGAAACATTCAGTTCTCTAAGACTTTAAGTCTTTAAGACTCCTCCATAAATGTTGAAATTCTTGGCCGTATTCTGCTATTAACTTTACCTTGTTGGGAAATACTTCAAGTTACTGTTGTCCAGCCTCTCTTGGTTGTATGTGAGCCAAAGTACTAAGTCTTGGATTTTTGTGATTGCAAAGTTGGTTCTGGTTAGTAGTAAGTAATTCCAGATCACAGAGCCATTTATGGCTACATTTCACATATTTTGTCAGCCAATACGATTCGGAGCAGTATGTATGTATGTATGTATGTATGTATGTATGTATGTATGTATGTATGTATGTATGTAAAAATAATTTCAAAGCAGGAGATTGTACAAATTTCTACTCTTGATAAAGTTAAGAGTTAAAATCAGTATAGCTTTCATATATGAAGTCTGTGTTACAAACTCCCTTGATGTATGTTGAAATGGCATAGTGCCAACAGACTGAAATCAAGAATTAGGGCAAGGAATCCCTTCTATGATACATCTTTGGCTGAACACCATCTGTTGAAAAGGCCACTCAAATTAGAAAGTTGTAATTGGTGCTCTTGCATTAGAAAAATGCTCCTTGCAGAAAATTGTCTCCTTTAGTAATGCATCCCTTCAAAGCCATCATATATTCCCATATCTCAAAATTCCACATGGATTTCATTCAAAGAATTAGCTGACCAAGCTTTGCCAATTATCAGTTGTTCAGAGAGTAGAGAATCTTGCCTGCTACATGGCGATATGACCTAAGAGACCCTATAATATTCTCTGCCATACTAATATCCTCATGCCCCACTGTCTTGCATTCAAATCATTTAAGTTCACTTTGAAACAGTAATGCAAGCTTCAACAAAACTATCTTTTGCATTTCCCCCCCTCCCACACACACATAGAATTGGGTGTTCTATGTGAAAAGATCACTAACTACCGAATAAGCTTAAACAATTGGGTCTTTTTTCTTTCCCCAGTTTTCTGAAAAGCAGCTCATTGCAGAGGAATACTTTTCTTCACCAGAATCTTAACAGAGGAATTGTGACTTTCTATTTAATGTTGTAATTATAAAGTTATTGGTTGTTCTAAGGTAATGAGCTGTTAGATATTGCATAATGCTGCACTATTGGCTGACATGTATTGCAGGACTCTGTTAATGATTTGTTATTGAACTGAATTCTTTGGAACCCATTCTGAATGTATAATTCTAAAAGAAGAGCATATAAATAAATGGGACTTGATAAAATTCAATCTAATACATGTGAGTAGTCCATTGGTTCTTATAAAGTGATTTAGCATGTAGCTGGATACAGCTTGCATATATTTCTGCTCTTCCTATCTTTCTGTTCAGCAGTTGCCAATTGTGTTTCTTGTGGCCTGCCATCATGTATACATGATATACATATGTACACATGTACATAAGTTAACTCATCAAAATATAAAAAAATACAGAGACAAAAACTAGCTGTCAGCCTTGCAAGGTAGTCTAGACAAGAAACACCCAGTTTTATCTTATCTGGTCTGCCTGGTCTCTTTCCCAAGGTCATTCCCACATACTCTAACACCAGCTTTAAAATAAAATTTCCTTTCTTACCATCCCATTGGCCAGAGATCCTGTAATAAAACAATGGTTATGATACTTGCTCTGTAAATAGCAGTTAGCAGGTTTGAAACACATTCTTTTAAAGAAAAAAAACTTTGTTCTTCTACTTCTTCTGCCTTTCCCTGTGCCCCCTTTTAAATTAGTGTGGTGTGGACAAGCCATTGGAATTCTTCTTCTTCTTCTTCTTCTTCTTCTTCTTCTTCTTCTTCTTCTTCTTCTTCTTCTTCTTCTTCTTCTTCTTCTTCTTCTTCTTCTTCTTCTTCTTCTTCTTCTTCTTCTTCTTCTTCTTCTTCTTCTTCTTCTTCTTCTTCTTCTTCTTCTTCTTCTTCTTCTTCTTCTTCTTCTTCTCAGAATGTGGTATTCAGCAGGTTCTGACCAGTTCTGGAGGGGAAATAGTAGGGGAAATTTTGAGTAGTTTCGAGAACCAGCAAATACCATCTCTGATTGGTCCCACCCCCATCTATTTTCTGCCTCCCAAGTCCCAGCTGATCAGCTGGGTCTTCTTTGGTTGCCCTGCACAGGAGAACAAAGATACAAAGCAAGTTAGTGGGGTGGGAAGGGAATGGAGATTTCACAATATCCTTCCCCTGCCAGGCACACCAAGCCGTGCCCACAGAACTGGTATAAATTTTTTTTTGAATCTTGATGATGATGATGATATCCATTCAGTCATGTCCAACTCTTAGTGATTCTGTGGGCGAAGCCCCTCCACATTTTCCAATCTTCCACTGCTTTTTAAAGTTTTTCTATACTCTGGCTGGTGTCAGCTTTGATGATGTCCAGCCACTGTGTTCTTTGGTTGCCTGATTTCCTTTTACCACTAACTCTTCCAATAATTGCTTTCTCCAGTGAATTCCTCTGCATGACAGGGCCAAAATAAGTGAGACCCAGTTTTGTGATTTTTTTCCTTTCAGTGACACGTCTGATGTTGTGGGCTTCATTACTTGCTTGTTGGTTGTTGTCCAAGGAATACACAGAAGCCTTCTCCAGCACCATAGTTCAAATAAGTTGATTTTCTTTCTGTCTTGCTTTTTAAGGCCCAACCTTCTTGCAAAGAATGGTCCCTCGTTAGCCATACAATCTCTCTGGAAAAAAATGTAGCCCAAATATCTCTTTATATAGTCTCATAAACATTCTTGAAATCTAAATTCTTGAAATCTAAATAATCTAAAATAGCCAGATAAAGATCCTTTTTAATTAGAATGGTATTGGCTTCTGGAACAGATTTTATGATACAGAAAGAGATTTTACATGAGCTGTACTGTTTTGAACCTTTAATGTTTTAATGTTTATTGCATTTGCTACTCTGTAGTATTTACTATAATATTTTATGCGAACAGTTTGGTTAAAAGTGGATAGCAATATTGTTAATAAGTAACTGAGTTACTTATTACAAAGCAATAAACAAAGCAATAAAAGTGACACTTCTTCTTTTCTCTTTGGCCTCATAGTCACACATCTCCCATTTGTCTAAGTAACAAGACACAGTACTGGAGCCAAGTGCATATTATTTACTTGCTTATTTACATTCTAAACTATCCAACGACCAGAATTCCCTTGACAATCCCATGACAAATATATGCTATAAAAAAGAACAATATAATACAAAGAAAACAGAAAATGCAGATTTAAAAAACAACTAGACAGTCCACGAAGATTACAAGGGCTTGCCAGTGACAAGCCTATATTAAGTAACTCTAAAATTATTTTCTAAACTGTTGAAACGGAGATGGCAAAAAGTCCACAATGCAGATACCGGGTAGCTTCCTTTGGGAAGTCATTCCCCAACAGGATCTTTTTTCTTGTGGCCACCTTTAATTCCTTTTTTTGATGAGATCAAATGGAGAAGAGCTGATGAAAATGGTGGGTCAGATAGCTAAAAGCTGATGCTTGTGGGTGAGAAGAAAATTCTTCACTAATTTCTTTTGCTGCCTATTTCAATAAGTGATTTGCTTCCTTTCTTCTTTATTTAATTTGCATGTCACATGTCACTGTCCTTGCAGTAGGCTTTGTAGGTGTCTGGCCCAAAACCAGACACCTACCAAAACAATAACACATGGGTTGAGTTCTTTATTGTTTCACATCTACAGAAAAAATCTTGCCAGACTGAAGACTCTATTATATGCAAATACAATATCCCCTGGGAACTCTTAGGGATGAGCTGTCTTTATCTTGTTTCTCTTACACATAATATCTGAGTTGACTTGCCTCCTCTGGATTGTACCCTATCCTTCCCAGTGATCCATCTTCTCACTACATTCCATCATAGTACGTTTTCCTTTTCTTACTCAATGTGAATAATGAACACAAGGCAAGGATGAAGTGGGACATTGGCTAGAGGCTAGAGACATTGGCTAGAGTTTTGCATTTTATTCCCATATTGCTCAGTTAAACGAAGTGGGATTCAATTCTGCTTTTTCTTTCCATGGCTGAAGTGAAGAACTGTCTTGATTCCCTATCTTCCACTAATGAGGATACCATAGACTGCCAAACATTTGGCCATTGACTTTCATTTAGAAAATTGAGGATTAAGGGGGAAAAATAGTTCTTGCAGTTGTTGATGATGAAAGCCAAAGCTGTGGAGTTTAGAAATGCTGATTAATTTCCTAGAACATATTACTGGAATATAATATATTTTTGGCTTTTGGTAGTTTCTGAAATCCTTTGTTTGTTCAAACACTTTTTTGTGGGTTGAGAGTCAGTTTGGTCTAGTTATTAAGGCATTAAGCTAGAAACCAGGAGATTGTGAGTTCTAGTCACCTTTTAGACATGAAAGCCATCTGGGTGACCCCTGGACAGCCAGTCTCTCTCAGTGTAACTCACCTCATAGGTCTGTTGTTGTAGAGAAAATAGGAGAAGGAGGGTGTATTAGGAATTAGGAATGTTTGCCACCTTGACTATGGAGATTTTCAGTTATCCAGTTCATGATTGTCCCAAAAGTGCTTTTTCAAGAGGTAACTGGACTTTCTGGTTTTTCTTCGAAGACGTTTCGCTTCTCATCCAAGAAGCTATCTAGATGGGATTATTTAAAAAAAAAAAAAAAGTTAAGTACACGAGAAAGAAGGGCTGGTTGGTAGATAGCAATGTACTTTGCATGAACTACAAGTGTGGCTTGATGTGGTTTTTCCTTGAAAGTTTTTATTTTTCCTTTTGCCAAGGGCTGAGTTTGCCAAATGCAGTAGAGATTGAGCACAGCATTTTCCCCCAACACCTCTGGATCTTAGTGAATATCACTATTTATGATTATTGAGAAATCTAGTGGAAGCAGCTTCTCCTGCCCTTGAAAGGTAAACATCCAATTGAGCAACATTCTGTGAAGTTATATGTAAAGGATAAGAGAAATGGCATAAAACAGGGAAAATGGACTTCCACTAATATCTTTAATTATATAATTAACACAAATAAAAATGATTTAGGTGAATTCTTATAGAGTTTAATGGAAAAATATGGATACCTCTTTTGAAACTTCTGCTCTATCCTAAAATTTCTGGAATATTTGTTCCTTTGATGGTCTTAAAACAGTTTATTGTGATTCATAAAAATAAAATAACATCTACGACAGTGAAATAAACACTGAATAAATCAGACCTTTCATATTTTTTCAGCCTTTTAAGAATAAGAATAAGGTGGGGGGAGGAAATGACTAAAGAGAAAATTTTCAAATGATTTGAAATACATTTCAAAAATATTTCATAATGTAATGTATAACATGTAGGTTGTCCATTTATTGTCTGAAACACCTTTTGTAATGGTCCCAGTTCATATATTAATTCCTGGCAGAGGTATGTCAGTTCACATATCTGGAAATTTTATATCTTTATTTCAAAGATAAAAGCTTTGTATCTCTTTGTATCATTCTTCCAACAATAAAAGACGAAAATCCTTGAATGCAGAAACACATTGTGTATGTTGGGTGCACCTGTATTTGTGGGTCAGGTGTTCATAAAAGAATATCAAATGTTTCAGTGCCAAATCCTGGAGGCATCCCAGATTAAATAAACAGCTAGAAATAAAGTAAGAATATGGACTATTTCCAAGGATCCTTTGCTAGAGAGCTAGCATGATGTCATGGTTAGAATGTTGCGCTGGGTTGGTTTCTACTCAACCATGGAGCAGATTAGGCTGAGAGAAAACAACTGGCCCAAAGTTGCTCAATCCAAATGCAATTAGTGTATCTTGTCCTTCAGATCCTTGGAGGGAAATATAAGATAATAATGTAAAAAAAATAAGAGCCAATATGTTTAAGGAAGTGGATGCTTATGGTATGTGTATTTATGTATTTCTTCTGTGAGGCTGCTTAATTTTCCAACCACATTTAGAAAGAGAGTGAATGTGTGACTCAAGATTTACTTTTATGTACAAAAACTAAAACATGAAAATGAATATTTTTATAGGTGGACAGAGCAGTTCTTTCTTGCTTGTCAGAACAGATGATAGAAATCAAAGCCAGATGAGTAATCACTTTCTCCACACTTTGATAGTCTGCTGCATTTTCAAGCTTGGCAGTGATTCCCCTTAATAGCCTGTTTACATTCATGGGAACCAAAGATGGAAGAAGAAGCCTTGGGTAAGAAAAGAAGCAGAGAGAAATCATATATGCTCTCTGAAACCAAGAGCAATTTTACAGTGAATAGAAGTCACATTTAATGTTATAACATTTCCCAGTGTTCTGTTTCAGACTCATTGCAACTTCTACCCAAGTACACCCACCATGATACAAGATTGCAGCTGCTCTGGATCCTTCTGTGAAAGCTACTGATTGCCTGATTGTTGGGTTTTCTTGCCAGATTTTTGCCCTGAGCAAAACCATGAAAGCCACTAGAACTGCAGTCAGCACTCCATGTCTCCACAAAATTAATCACCACACCCTCCTTATTAAAGCCCCTTTCACTAACCACCATCACATAAAACCTTCTGGATACAGCTGAAAACCATGCCCTGATTTAATTTTTGTTCAGAGTATTGACCGCAAAATAAGTCTTCCTAGTATTCTGCCAGGACATACTTTGAGATGTTGCTTCCACCGCATTAACCTTCATGCTATGCCTCAGATAATATTGAGGAAATAATTTATTTGGCATGACTAAGGGTCAAGAGGAATGGGATGCAAGAAAAATAGGTCTTTGCTCCCGAGACTACACAGATAGAAGTACAAACAAAGGCATATATTATGGAAGTAAAACATGCATGACCATAAGATAGGATGCTCAGTAAATATTTCAACACAGAGAAGAAAATAAGAAAAGTATGTGGGATTCCCTCTTCATAGTTTAACATATTTTATGGACATAATTGTTTAACATATTTATGGAGAAAAGTATCAGGAATGCTTGTGGTTATGTTACAGATGTTGAGATTATGAATGTGTGCTCAATACCATGTTGTTGTATGATGCAAGGAAGTTGGTGTATGAATGCATCAAATACCAACCAGGGTGCAGAAAAAAGGGATGCATGGTGATAGAAACACATGTGTGCCACCCACCCTCTGTAATTTTAAGGCCCCGTCTTTCTGGATGAGATTATCTGGCCCTAATGAAAGGACTCGGCTACAGGAGGCCACACAATAGCATTTTGAGAAGAAAGAACCAAGAACATAGAAGACTGAAGACATGGCAGACAAGGAGTATCAGAAGCCAGTCAGGGATATTGCAACTGACACCAGAGGAAAGACAAAAAAAAAAGCAGAAGGGAAAAAGTAGTGATGATGAGGATTCACTGGCATAATAAATGAATGGTATCAGCAAGAGCAGAGTGCCACAGAAGGCAGTGGCAGAGTCATTACAAAATTGCCCAGAGCATGGCTAAAGGGCCAGTTGCTAGCACTTTGAATCACATTCAGATTTCTAGCTTTTGGAAGGATCCCCAAGTTGCTAGCCATCCCAGTCTCAGAAGGCTCAGGATTGTGGCAGCTTCAAGAAAATAACCCCAAGACATATAGTTTGGCTCAGTATGATAGCAGCAGCAGAAATTAACTTCCCTTCAATCTCCTGGACATATATATGAAGACATGGGATTATGTATCACAAAATTGACTTTTGGGTCCAGATTGGTAGAAAGGCAGAGAAAAATTCTTAACATAAGAAATTGTAGATCTGGCATTGATTCATCATATTTACAGTATCTTGCTGGCAATTCTACTTTTAAACCTTTGAGCATTGCATAGCATAAGCATCAGAGGTGGGCTGCCACTGGTTCACACTGGTTCCAGCAAACTGGTAGTTAAGATTCTGTGCAGTTTGGTCAATCAGCAAATCCCACCACTGGCTTGCCCTGCCCCTATTTGTTTTTCAGCCTATTTTCTGGGCCATTTTCTGGACCATTTTCAGGCTGTTTTGGGGCCAAAAATGGCCTGAACGTGGCCCCCAAAATGCCCAAAAAACAGGCCAAAAATGGGCAAGGGTATGACCAGCCAGTGGTGGGATTAGTCACAACCTCTGCCTTTGAGGCAAGTGGCTGGGAGGCAGGGCTGGATGTGATTAGTGACATCATCCACCCAGTCATATGACCAACCAGCCACGCCTACCCAGCTAGAGAACTGATTGTTGTTATTAAAATCCCACCATTGATAAGCACAGTATGTAAGACTCAGTTTTTTCTTTAAATATATTATAAGGTAGTCCTCGACTTACAACTACAATCAAGCCCCAAATTTTTGTTGCTAAGCAAGACAATTGTTAAATGAGTATTGTTCCATTTTATGACCTTTCTTCCCACAGCTGTTAAGTGAATCTCTGCAGTTATTAAGTTAGTAACATCGCTGTTAAGTGAATCTGGCTTCCCCATTGATTCTGCTTGTCAGAAGGTTGCAGAAGGTGATCATTCACTGCAATCGTCATAAATATGAGTCAGTTTCCAAGCATCCAAATTTTGATGACCTGGTCCTGGGAATGTTGCAAAAGTTATAAGTGTAAAATAATGGTCATAAGTTACTTTTTCAATGCTGTTATAATTTTGAATGGTCGCTAAACAAACAGTTGTAAGGCAAGATCTACATGTATATGGAAATATACCGATATAACACTTGAAGTGATAGGTGTCTGCAATCTGATTTGGCTAATCAATTGATTACTTTTAAATGAACAAGGGTTCCATTGCCCACATACAACAGATGGAACACATTAAATACATTTAGTGTGTTGTTGAAAGTTTTTCCAAAGCAAATAAACTAATTATATTAAAATCAAAATTGGATTGGGATAGCTTTGTTAGAACTGCACAAAATAGTAATAATAAACATCTATTCAGTATGTAATCCTTCAGTATTGAGTTGCCATTTATCACAGATTTCATAGCACAAAAGATCTGTAGAAGTAGTATGAACTTTATTACAGACATTGACTAATTCTAAAACAAATTCTGAAAGAACAAATGAACACTACAACATCATAAAACCAATGCGATGAAGGTAGAGTATATTTTACAAATAGCAAAACAAAACTTTGTAATGTTCGTAGAGATAAAAAACTACAGTGATCGAAGAGTAATAACTATAAATAAAATGTACTGGGTGGCCTCAAAATCTGATAAGATAGAAAGTTATGAGCTAGCTGCAACCAGGCCTCTTTGTAATAAGGGAGATATGGCAAAATGTCAGTTAATGTGTTAGGAAATCCTTTACTACAGGGGCAAAGGATAAAGTCATTCTGAGTGCAGTCAGTTTTGCATTTTGGATAGCTGGGAGATTCAATAAGTATGGCTAGAAAGTTTTTCTAAAACCACCTGGAAGAGGCTAGCTGCAGAGGTGGTATTCAGCAGGTTCTGACCAGCTCTGGAGAACCAGTAGCAGAAATTTTGAGTTTACATCTTTCGTGTCTAATTTATTAGCCAAGCTTTGAAAAGAAGATCCGTAGGAACAGTGTTCTCTCTTCCTACAATGAAAAACTGAAGATACCAACATATCCTCTTTCCAGAGAGGTTTTCTGACCTCCCTTTGGGGAATAGCTGAAACTGTGGGTTATATGTTGTTGTACTGTAGAAATGTGCCTCTTCTATTTAATCCCACTTTTGAATAAATTCTCTGGTAGACCATGGAAATTCTATACCTCATTTCTTCCCACCAATTGTAACAATGAAGTCATTCTTAAAGTTGCAAGTTCTATTTTAGAGCTGGTATCAACTGGAAACAGATATTGAAAGGGGAATTATTGTTCCACCTGATTAGAAAAAAAAAGGATGTAATTTGGCAAGTCTACTTTTTATGGACATTTCATATTACTCTATTTTATAACTTAATATGTTTTCCTGTTAGACTAGTTTTATAATGCAATGATTAAAGTACTGTATTTAATCTTTGACACTTTAAAAATGTACCTTATGGCTCCTTTTTAATTTTTACTTGTACTTTATCTTGTTTCATTTCATTCCTAATTTAATTAGACATTTCATCTGAGCTCTGTAAATATTACTGCATAATCATATAGTTACGATAATAAACCATTGTGTTCTCTTCTGCGGCCCATAGAAAAGGATGGGGCTATGGTTGTGACAGTGCAGGCACCTTCTTGAAAGTTTGCTCCTCATCCCACTTCCACCTCCCCCCCTCCACGAATATCCCTGTTTGTGAAGCTAAAAACAGGAAATAGGAACTGGAACTAGGTTTGGTTTGTAGAGTGAAACCCAGAAATAAGCATGAACAGAACTTCAGCAAAGGAGAACATAAACATTTTTAAAAAGCAACACAAGAGCTTTTACAGGATTGGAAGAGATGAGAGAAAATCGGGGGGAGGGGATGAATGTTTACAATGATATTTTACTTTTACTTTGCTGTAGTTTGCAATGTGGTCAGGTTGTGGGAATGTTTAAAGGTTGATTGAAGGAGGTCTTGGCAGACAGGACCAAATCTTATAAGGATTGATCTGTGCTACATCCAGAGGGAAGAGAAGATGCAGTAGAAGTTGGGGGTGGGTGGGTGCTATTGAAAGAGATGGAAGAACAACAGAGGGATAGAAAGAGCAAGATAAGAATGGAGATGGAAAGCAGGGTTATGAGGAAAGATTGTGAAGATCAAAGATCATCAAGGAGTTCATCCTGAATATTTAAATCCCTTCTTCAGACTTTTCTTCATCTGTAGATGAAGTAGACCACAACCTACTTTTTGGTAAGATAGAAAAATGTGGGATAGACAGCATTACCACCAGATGAATTCAAAACTGGCTGGCCATAGTCATTCAATGTATAGTCCTCAATGGAACTACATCTATATGGAGAGAAACATATTGGGATACCCCAACATTCTATTTTAGACCCAGTAATCTTCAACATCTTCATAAATGATTTAGATATGGGGATAGAAGGAGAATTTCATCAAATTTGCAAATGACTGGGTGGGGGGGAGAGATAGCCAACACTTAAGAAGATAGGATCAAGACCCAGAAGGACTTGAATACTGGGCCCTATCCAATAATATGCAATTCAATGGTGATAAAGTAAGTTTTTACACTTAACTAAGACAAACCAAATGCACAGATATAGAATAGATGGTGCCTGGCTCAAGAGCAGTAACTGTGAAGGGATCCAGGAGTCCCACACTGTACAACCACCCAAATATGAGCCAGCAGTGTGCTGTAGCTGCCAAAAAAGTCAATATAGTCCTAGGCTAGTATCACAGTCATATGAAGTGTTATTACCACTTTATAATTCTTTGGTAAGACCACATTTTAAATACTGTGTCCACTGTTGGTCATCACAATACAAAAAAAAATGTTGAGACTCTAGAAAGAGTGCAGAGAAGAGCAACAAAGGTGATTAGAAGCCTGGCTGCTAAAACATAAGATAAACAGTTTAAGGAACTGGGTATGTCTAGTCTAATGAAGAGCAGAACTTTGGGTGTTATGTAATAGTCTTCCAATATTTCAGAGACCATCACAGCACCTGAGAGTAGGAAAAGAAGCAATGGATGGAAATTATCAAGAAGAGATCCAACCAGGACTAAGGAGAAATTTCCTGACAATGAGAAAATCAGTGGAATGGCTTGTCTCCAGAACTTGTGGTTTTACTCCATCACTGGAAGTTTAAAGAAGAGATTGGACAGCCATTTGTATGGAATGTATAGGGTCTCCTGCTTGACCAGGAGGTTGGACTCTTCTAACTCTATTATTCTGTATTCTGCAGAGAAGGAACTGCAGACCAGAGGTCCATCTTATTTCCAAATAGTATTGGCATCTTCTTCATCTGCTTTCTTTTTCTTCAGCATTACCCTTTTTTGTATGAGTAGGCAGTGGATGCTTTATTCTCAGCAACAAAACCATACATAGTAGTAACATCTAACCATTTAGTTGTGTTAATAAAATTCACAGTATTATTTTATGAGTGGATTCATTATATATCCCCATCACTGTTCCTTCATTTCCATTAACTTCAGTTAAAAACATCTTCTACCTTCATGGCCTCTTAAGTAAATGTACCATAACAGTAATTTGATCAAGGTGGAAATGCTACATTATCTCCCTAATTTAAATATATAGAAAAAGTACAAGGCCACACTAGAGGGGAACCAGAGGGGAAGTAGGTACACACACACACACACACACACACACAGCTCAAAGTACTGATAATGTTACCTAGTTGTGTAATGAAATATACTCAGACAAATAATCAAACTCAAGCGTCTCTAAGGAATCCCCATAAAAGTTCTGCCTTGAGCAACCTCAAACAAGGCCTTGAATGGTCATATTAGGATTATTGGGTATCTGTAAAATGTACTATTCCACATTTTCATTCTTCTGACTGGTGTTCTGGACATGCTGCTCCAGATCAAACAGGATTTGATCAAAGCTTTGTTCACATCACAGATCAGTTTTAATTCATTAGGACATTATCTGAGAGGGTACAACAAAGACATTTTTCAGGACAACTGTAATAAATTATGAAAAGAAATGAAATTGGGGAAACTTTAAACTTGCTTGTCCAGAGCTCTTTGCAACTGTAAAAATTACTTAATAGCAACACTATTTTAAATGGTATTCTTACATTTGCAGACAAACCATGTAGTTTGACAAAAGCAGTCCACAGATGGTGTGTGTGTGTGTGTGTGTGTGTGTGTGTGTGTGTTGTTTGTGTGAAGGATAGTAGGATTCAAAACTTTGCAAGAAGGAGATGGATTTGTATTTCCTAACATTGAAGTATATTGTTGTGTTACATTACATTATAACATTATACATAAAACACTACTACTATGAAAACTGCACTAGCTCCTAATAGAGTTTTGGGCACAATTCAAAGTGCTGATACTTACCTTTAAAGATCTTCATGGCATAGGACTGGGTTATTTGAGGGACTACCTTTCCACAAGAACACAGTCCATTCCACATGCTCCTATGGGGAGGGCGTGCTTCAGGTTCCTTCTTTTAGATCTCATCATCTCATGGGGCCTAGGAATGTGCCTTTTCTATGGCTACTCTATCCTCTGGAACTACCCCCACCCCTACATACAACAGTCTTCTCACTTTTAGGAAACATATTTTCTACCAGGCATTAGGGACCAATTCAGAGGTGGTATTCAGCAGGTTCAGACCAGTTCTGGAGAACTGGTAGCAGAAATTTTGAGTAGTTCAGAGAACCAGCAAATATCACCTCTGACTGGAGATTTCACAGTATCCTTCCCCTGCCCTGCCCACCAAGCCACGCCCACAGAACTGGTAGTAAAAAAAAAAAATTTGAACCCCACCACTGGACCAATTGAATGAAAGTCCCCTTTGTGTTGTTTTGTAGGTGCTGGTCACCATTTTATATTTCGCATTTATATTGTATTTTGTATATGGTGAGATTCTTCTTTTTAATTTATTGTTTGTTTTAACCCTGTATGCCATGGAGAGTCTTTGTCTGAGTTAGGCAGCCCATAAATCTTAAAATAAAATGGATAAAATTCACAAATAGAAGAATGTCAATAAGGAACGGCTTAGTAAACTCGCAGAATGTTGATGTCACAACGTTACTTGGTTCTGTAGAAAGTTAGCACCCATCCTTCTCCTAGAAGAATGAAATAGTCTAGGAAATATTAAAAAGGCAGAATATTATACATCCCTGGATAAGAAAAGGAGATACATGCTCTTGGAAAGCAGCCCCACCTTTGTTAATAGCCCCAGAAAGACAGGGCCATCCTTTCTAGAAGACAAAAGGCTGGGCCAGCTTACCTACAACATGAAAGACCTTCACCCTCAGTACATTAGAATTAGCCCTCTATCCATATGGCACCTGGGAAGATTACAACACCCAGCAAGATTCAACCAAGCCTGGGACTCAAGACAACCTACATGGCCCCAAGGGAGTCTGACAACCAATCAGAATATATTTCTTTCACAGGAACAGGAAGCAAGTCAAAACCCAAGAGATGGTATAAGTATATCTCACTCTCCACTCCATGTGATCAGCTACCCAGGACTTCAGACCATGTGGTCCTGTCCACCATTAAACCATCTTTCCAAACAGCTTTCATGTTTCTGTTGTCTTTTTCCCCACTTGGAACTGAGCCCAGCTGGACATGTCTTCCAAAGGTCCTTAGCTCATGCCAATATGTCAAAAGACATATTTCTTTCTGTTACAAAGTTATCTCTCTGATTTTTTTAAAAAAATTAAAATTAAAATGATAAAACATGCCTCTTTGAGAGCTGGGCAGTACATCCATTCATGAAAACAACCAGACAAACAAACAGATACATAAAGCTCTCCAAGAAAAGAATTGTGAATGGCAATAACCTAGTTCTTCAGGAGTCTGGATGAAAGAAATAAACTGAAATAGCAGGAAGCACCTTGGAAGACTTAGCTGAATATAGAATAACATTACCATAATCTTTAATCACACTACTATTGATTCATTAGCCATGCTCAACATGGCAAATATTTTCAGACAATGCCCATAACATAGTACCAACATTCAAAATTAGGTCTTTGGCTTAAAAAAAAAAAAGGAGGAAACTGTTGTTCTACACTGACATTCCTAAGCCCTTGTAGATTACAGTGTTTTTATTATAATTTTATTCACTAATTCAAAGTTCATCAAAATAAAACTGCAACATTTCATGATTTAATATCTTCCATCAAGATTACAAAAAGAAGATTAAGGAGATGGGAGGGTCAAGGAGCTGACTTGATTTAATATCCAAACATTAAAACGTGTTGCCAGTAAACATGTCTCATTTTATCCTGTAGGATCATTTGTACATATAATTATTTCCTCCTTTTTTTTCCCTAACGTTCTTAAATGCACTAATAGAGATTAAAATAAATGTGTTATTATTTATTTATAATTTTATGCTTTTATGGGAGTATTTATCATTATGTAGTAAAGTTACAATTTATTATTTTTTAATGATTTTCAATATGATTTTAGACTAGCATACTCAACTATCTGTTTCTAATTGCTTTTCCTCATATATATATTTATGGTTATCTATAATCTGTCATAGTTATTAGTAATACTTTCTAAAAGGATTATTGTTTACATTTACCAAAAGCCCAGAGTGGACAATAAAAAATGACTTTCTTCTGTCTTCTAATGTAAAAGTGTTCTTATTTATTATTGTAACTAATTGTGTCCAAATATCATGAAAAAGCACCATAACATATATTTATTTCTTCATTCCCTTTTGTAAACACAGTATCAAACATTCAACCAAGAAAGCAAAGGCACCAGAGAAATTTCAGGAGGAAAAAAATAGGTTGGCACAGAAATGTGTTATATTTATTGAAATTGCAGTAATTTCACTGACTCAGTTCTAAACATAAATGAGTCTGGATACCATCAGCCTGGCTCACACAACATGCTTATTTCTGAATTTGGATTAAGAAAACCCATTAAGATGTTCAAACCTCAGGAACAGAGTTGGCTCTTATGAGAGATTGTTAAAGCCATCAAAAACAAAGACAAAGGGATTGTTTTCAAATTGTTCTTCTTAACCTATTCTTCCAAGCAAGAATAGAGTTCTTAGGGAACCTTGACAAATACTGAAGTTTAGCAAGGGATAGTAATCATATAGACTCTGTCCTTGAAATACCATACAATAGCACAGAATGAGAAAACACATTATAGAATGAAAAAGATACTAACTGCTAATTTGCTGTACCCAGCTACCCCATTCCAAATATTTGGTAGAGATAGACTGAGCCTGAAGAGAAGATTTTGATAATGCAGAAGATGAGAGAAAATAGTATTCAATTAAAAGTTGGTACTGGTGTGACATTGCATTCCAATCAGTGAAAAGTGAGAGGAAATTTGTAAAATAAATAAAATTAATGGGATTCACCTAGAAACAACCAAATGTGTGCAACTATTCAATAATATGTAAGTTCAAATTTTCTCTACTTCTGTGTATTTAGATAGTCCTCAACTTACAATCACAGTCGAGACCGGAATTTTGGTTATATGTTGTTGTGGTTGTAAGTGGAGCTACCACATGACCAGACTCAATTTTATGACAGTTTCTACAATGGTCACTAAATGAGTGAGTCTGATCATTAAGTGAAACGAGTAGTTGTTAAGTGAACCACATGGTTTCATGTGATATGCGCAAACCTGTTTTATCCAAGTCATACAACCACAAGATGGTGCAACTAGTTTTAAATGCAGGCTGGTTGCCAAGCACCCAAAATCCAATCACTGACATTAGGAGTGCTGCAGCAGTCATAACGTTTTTTGAGTCCCTCCTTACTTTGAACAATCAGTTGTAAGTTGGGGACTGCCTTTATGTATATCTATTCAAGGAATCTTCAAACTTGGCAACTTTAAGATTTGTTGACTTCAACTCCTGGAATTCCCTAGCCAGCATAGCTGGCTAAAGAATTCTGGGAATTGAAACCCACAAGTCTTAAAGTTGCCAAGTTTCAAAACCCTTGATCTATTCACATATATGTATGTATATTTGTATATGTACAATATATGTATATATGTATATATGTGTATTTGTATGCATATGTATATATGTATGTATCAATAACATACAATTGCTATCACTGTGGATATTCTAACTTACTCCACTGTCACAAAACATTGCTTTGATTTACATGCACTGATTTTGCACCAAAGAAATCCTTCCTCTCAGAACATTCCAAAACTGAAATTTTCTTGGAGCCTTTTCCTCTGCAAGATGCAGCTCATGATTTAACTGATTTCTCAGGAACATTTTTCAGGCTCTGTCCAGGACCTCTTAATTGGAAATGCAAATGATTAATAGAGTAATTTTACAGAGCATTCAGGTGTTCTTCTTTCTATAACCTACAAGGCATGTTTTATCTATTTTCTTCCCTTCCTCCCCAAAGGCCACGGTGACATTTGTGCAAGGTTCTTTGCAGTTAAATTGCTCACATTTGCTTGTATTAGACACCACTTAGTTAGAATCTGACAAGATGACTTGGGCTCATGTGCAAGATCTGCTAATGTTTTTGTGTCTTTGCAGAGATTGAGTAGATGGGTGCTCTTTGTCAAGAACATTGCCTTTGGATCCTCTGGTTGGACCCATGCCCATACTATTTCGGGCATGTCATGCTCCAAAAACAAAAAACAAACAAACCACAGTGAGACTCTTCTAAGAAGTTTCCTTTACTGTTCCTCGTGATAGCCAGAAATCTTGCCAAACTAAATGAGACTATTTGCACTATAAAACATATTCTCTGGGACCTGTTAGGACCTTTTTCACCCCTTTTCTCATATACAAATTAATTTTAATTAATTTCTCATATACACCATATACCCATGTTGGCAAACCTATGCCACGCTTGTCAGAAGTGGCACGTAGAGCCATTTCCCCCAGCACGTGAGAGGTTGACTGGAAGAGCCCCACTGCACATGTGTGAATGCTGCCACCCTACAGCTGATTGTCAGTTATCTGGTGCGCATACGCAGGGGTCAGAGGGGGGATGCATGTGCATGTGCAGGGATACACTGCACATGAGGGGATCGCACGTGCATGTGCAGACACGGTGCACACAAGGGGGAATCACGCACACATGTGCAAAGATGCAGGGCATACGAGGGGGGAATCGCATGCGCATACACAGAGAAGTGGCACGCAAGGGGTGGTTGTGCGCACATGCGCAGGGGGCATGGGGGGGCCAGCACGCATTGCCTTCTGGGTGGCGCGCAAGTGAGCATGCATGCAATTATCAGCACGGGAGCTGAAAAAGGTTAGCCACCACTGCCATATACTATATGCTACTCTTGCTACTCTAAAACACAATTCCTCCCTCCTAGGAACCTAGACAACATTCCATCACAGGGCATCTGGACAAGGTACGTCCCTGTTTGACTTCATAGTTGCCACACTAGCAAGATCGATGCTACACTAAATGATACAATGAGGATCATAAGCGGTTGCATAAAATCTACTCCTACTTCCTGGCTCCTGTCTTGAGCACCAGCAGCTCTACAAAGGCAGGAAGCCTTAATGAAGGAATACAACAAAATTATGAGAAACCCACTTCTTCCTTTGCATGATGAACTTCCTCAGCTATCAGTTGGCAGGCTTAAATCCAGGAAGCCCTCTCTGGCACTCGCTCAACAGCTATTTAACAACTTTGACATCAACACACAGTGGAAAGGCAAACAGGCTGCTGAACGCCTAGATACAAGGAGTTGACCCTACACAAAAGATGCCAAGTTTTGACCTTCCTCACCAGCACTGGTCTACTCTGAACAGAATCCGTACCCAACATGGTGTCTGCCAGGACTCATAGTTTAAGTGGGGTCTTGTCACTACCCCTCAGTGTGATTCTGGTGCTCCTCAACAAAATATCCATCATATTGTGTCCAAATATCCATCAAGAGCTTTCACCAGTCCAATGTCTGATTTTTTTTTTAAACATAGATCACCCTGTCCTTGAATGGCTGGGTGGACTAAACATTAACATTTGAACCAGTGGTGGTATTCAAAAACTTTTACTACTGGTTCTGTGGGTGTGGCTTGGTGGGCGTGGCCATGTGACTGGGTGGGCGTGGCTTTTTTGCAGCCCCACCTGTTTTTGGGAGCTTCTTAGCCACAGAGGAGCCTCTGGGGAGGGGCATTTTTGCTCCACTAAGGCTCCTCTGGGGCTCAGGAAGAAAAGGAATAAAGCATGGGAGGGGCATGCAGCACCCCTCCAAGCTCCGTTTTGGGAGCTTCCTAGCCTCAGAGAAGCCTCTGGGGTGGTGTTTTTGCTCCCCTAAGGCTCCTCTGGGGCTCTAGAAGGCAAAAATGGAGGTGGGACGGCTGAGCTCCTCCCTCCATTTTTTACCTTTCTGGGCCTCAACAAGGGAAATCCAGGCACAGCTGATCTTATCTACAGCTGATTGTCGGGAGGGGAAAAAAAGAAAGAAATACCTTAAGTGAATGTCAGGTAGGCAGGTGGGGTGAGTGAGCATCGGGTGGGAGGACGACCGGGTGGGGGCGTGGCAAGTCGGTTCGGCAACCCATGCCAAATTCTTGCTACTGTTTCACCCGATCCATTGCAAACTGGCTGAATACCACCACTGATTTGAACCAATATAAGTCCATGTATTTGCCATACGCTAAATAAATAAAATAAATGGACAAAGTGTGAGGTTGGATCCAGAAGGTGATATGCCCCTTTGAGGAGGCATATCAGGGCAAAGTACCAACTGTCTTGAAAGAGGCAGTGGTATTCTCCCTGCTGAAAAAACTAACTCATGATCAATTGGACCCAATTTGGGAAAGATTTGGAGGGTGATGAAGCTTCAGATACAGAGGTTCCTTAAGGAAATTTAATGAAATCTGAACTCTTTTCATTGAGGATACAGATGTGTGCATGAAATGGAAATAGCATTGGACACCCTGCAGTTTTCTGTGTTCAGACCCAGATGGGGAAACTGAACCAACTGCTGAGAGGTGGCCATGATATCCTCCTGCAGCATCTGAGCCCAGAGTAGGAGAACAATGTTTTACAGTGGTATATTTCCCACCTGAATAGGCAGTACCAGCTGGGTTCCATAGTGAAAAATGGACAATTTTTGGGTTATTCTAGTATGGAACTCTACAGGTCTCTCTCTCTCTCTCTCTTTCTCTCTTGATTTTAATATTGGCTTTAAATTGCAGGGAGAGAGGTAATACTGTCTGGGTGATAGAATATTTTGTAAACTGATGATGCTAAATTATATATTGCTATCCTAGTACTCAAGTGACAGATGGAAACCATGGGCAGGAGGGATTTTTATAGCTCTGGTTGATAGGACTCACAGTCCTTCCTGGATTGAGCTGTCCTTGCAATAGTTATCATGTCTTTCTCACTTCATGGTTAGACTACTGAAATACACAGGATTGTCCTTGAAGTTGAGCCAATTGATCCAAGAGTTAGCAACCTGACTGGAGGAAGCAAGTTCAGCAATGTGTGGTTTCCTCAATGTTTACCAATAGGTTTCCAGATAATCAAAGTGCTGATTAGGATACTTTACATACTCTTTACATTAGGACACTTTACATACTCCTAGAGCAGGGGTGTCAAACTGGCAGCCCATGAGGTGGATGCATCATGGGCATGCCATGCCCAGCCCAGCTCCACGAAGGGAAAAATGTTGTGAAACATTACATGACAGCAACATAACTCCATGATGTTTTTCTGTAGAGACAATATCTGCTGTGCTGCAATTCACAGGACTGGGAAGAAAGTTTTTTGAAGAATACTCACTCTCTCAACTTACTCAGTGATGAGATGTGAAGAGAGAGGGAGAACAATATCCAGAAGTATTTTGAAAGCTTAAGTTTGAAGGCAGTATACATCTTACAATAATAATGCAAGTGGTAACAAGAAAGGGGTGCTCAAGAATATAGAAGGAAATGCAGCAGGCAGCAGCAAACCTAAAAACAGCAATACTAAAGTTTCAGATGTCTGTGCATTTATGTTCAGAGTATGGAGTACAAATAAGAAAAACTTGAAGTCCTTGTACAGAGGGTGAGGGAAAGCAAATATGACATTATTATTATTAATATTAAGGAGAAGAGAAACAATAAGGCCTAATGGGTCACCCAACCAAGCAGAAGATACAAAAGAAATCTTTACAAATCAAATGGCTAAGATGTCCAGGAAATTCATCACTATGCTAATGGAGGATAGGGAAACAACATCAAATGGGAGATTTACAAGTTCTTGAAAACAAATTAATCTTCCAAAGGTAAAGGAGGGAAAGTAAGGACTAAACTGACTTAATATTTACTAACAGTGAAGAAATGGTTGAAGAACGGGAAGTTGTAGCAACAGCAGGAGAGAGTAACCATATGAACAGCAGCCAATAGACTAAGCAATTAATTGTATAATACATCTTAAATGTGTTAGATAGTATGACAACCAAGAAAGAAAAGTTCCAAGATTCCCATTATGTCTGGAAGTTACAGAAGAAGGAAGATGGAATTTCAGTCTCTCCTGGCAGCAACTTTCTGGGGTTGGCTTGTTGTTTGTTTGTTTGTTTGTTACAGCAATATTTTGATTTTATTGCCAGTGGAAGCAGCAAGATAAAGAAAAACAATCAACCACTGCAGATGGCCTTGAAATTGGCAATCTGGACTCAGTGTGTGGATCCTTTTAACTAGGCCAGGTGTAAGATCTATATTCCTACTTGCTCTCTGATAGTTATTATCTTCGCGAATAGTCAAAGTAGTGGGAGACAGCAGATAAAGGAATATTTCCCCCGAGAGCAATCAAAGGATTAGGAGAATATGGGCTGAGATTTAATCTGCATGGAAAATTGTCCATGCTGAGTCCTATTAGATGCTGCTGTGTGGGATTTGTTGATAATCATAAGGCAAAATTACAAGAAACTGCAGCAAGGAGGTACTTGCAAACAAAATAATATGCAAGTAATTGCAATTATTAAGCAAGGGCTTTACAAATGATTTTCCATCTGTCAGGGCCATTTGCAGTGTAGGGAAGAAGAATTATATAAGCATTGAATTCTGCACTTTCATTTCATCTGAAATTAAAAATGAATTACAGTCATTCAGAGTTTGTAATAAATGTCATTGATCAGCATCTTACAGACCCCTCCTCCTCCATCGCCATCCAGCTTTTAAAGACACAATACTTTTGTTATATTAGCCAAAGCAAACAGTCCTCTCGCATAGATTTGTTGACAGATCTCAGGACTAAAACAAAACCACGACCAGGCTAAACGCACTTTGACAAGCTTTGATAAGTAACATTCTTTCACAATTTATTATATTTATTTCAAGGATATGTAATTGGAAGAAGAACTGTGCAGTGAAATGGGCCAGATATCTAACTCAAACTTCATTATTACATTCTTATCATTTTATTATCACACCTAGCTTTCTGCAAAAAAATAAAAAAAGGAGGAATAGAAAATTGTGAGATAAAAGAAGCAATTGCATTGGAACCTTAAAAAATTAGTTTTGTCATTAATACCGTAAAATGTTGGAGTAATGTTCTGCTTGGTTATTCAGTGTTAGATGAGTCTTTGAGCATTACCATTTTAAGAAAGTTGAGTTCAAACAACTCAGTTTTGAATTGTTAATCACTCTATTTGCACAGAAATCAATTTTAAAAAAATCTTCCCTACATAAAACATTCATGACCATAAAACCTGGAAGATTTATATTTTGTGTATAAAAATGGCAGCAACCAAGTGACTTTTGATCAAATAAATCCAGCACTACAGACAATATTTTGAACCTCATAGGTTCTAGCACACCATACTTATACATTTTTAGTAGGGCGGCAGAACACATAAACATGTTCTATATTTTTGAAGCACACGCCCACAGAACTGGTAGTAAAAAAGTTTGAATCCCACCACTGAGCAAAATGTCTTCAAAGAAAAAACAAGAAAGTCCAATTGCCTCCGGAAAAAGCACCTTTGGGACTTCCATGATGTCTCAACCTTTAGAGAGAAACTTATGGGAATACACTGGGTGCCAATTTCTTTCTTAACTCAACTTGGTTTCATTCAGAATACTACAAACTGCTGAGGTGAATTGAATTTACAACTGTGAGATAAAATTGACAGATTTAGTACAATCTTAATTACATAAGCCCTGCCATTTCTGAAATAAGGAAACAGCTTAGTTTTCTCCACTTTCTCATTAAAAAGTATAACTTTTGGAAGTTTCTGAAGCCTGTGTCTTTTTTGTTCTATCTGTATTTACCCTGCGATGAGATCTAGCTATTATTAAAAGACATTCACTGGCCCTGATTTGGTTGACCTGTCATAAGGCTCTAAATAAATCACTGGGGCTTTTTGGGGGGGTGGGGGTGGGGGGTTCAGATTATCTGTTACAGGCTATTAAATAGTTTTGTTGAAATATTTTTTACCATAACTGTATTACTTTTTAAATCAATTTATTTTGACTGCCAATTGTCTAATTATTTATGTTTTTATTCTTCATCTTTTTTTTCTTTTTAATTATTATTAGCTACCCAGAAAGAATAAATAAATATGACTGCTTTTCTAGTTTAACAACTTGGCACTGTTATGTAGTACAAGATTACTGATTTGGGTTCTGTTTCATTTGCTAAATTTTGACAGGTTTGTAGCTTAGAACAAGGAGACTGAACAAGATTCTACCATACGTATAACACACAGAGATCCATATGGATACCCAGACAAACACATGCACAAAATTTAGGACAAACAATAGACAAATCCGTCATTGGTTGTCACTTGTGTTTAATACTTGGACATTCTTTTGACACTTTTCCTTTTTGCACTGCCACCATTTAAGAATAATTCCCCTGAGCAAAAAAAACCCTCATCTTACTCATAATTGGATTCAATCTCTCCCTTTGACTACTTAATGGCTACTACTTCAGTTTGCCTTGGGCTATCAAAACAGAGGCATTATGTCATGTGATTAGCCAATACCATACATATCCTAGTATCAGATTACAATAAATCAGAATGAGTTCCTTTCAAAGACCAAAATATATTCACAGTCAATAGTTCAGTAGCTGTTCAAGAAATGAAACAAGATATATCCTCAGTCTAATATATTAGGATATGCTAGCAATATCTACTTAAATTTTCTTGGAAGGCCACTTGTTAAAATATTTAAAATGCACCAAGGATTATTGGGATCTAAGATGTCTGCTTTGGCTATCGGAAGATTGTCACATTTATGATAGCCAGAGTCTTCCTGGAAGAGAGACCATTTAAAAGAGATGCATGAAACTCTGTGAAATGGTGTATGGTCTATGCTAATTTATGTATGGCAGCTGCAATGTAGATTGTCTGCTATATAAGGGACTCATGCAGCTCTCTGCTGAAAATCCAAACATTTTAGATGGCTAATTTATATTGCTACTTAGTGTACAAGTCTACTTATCAATGCCTGGTTAACAAAGTCATCTTTAATTATATTAATTAATTACTTAATTAATTATATGATATATGTTTATATGACATATAAGAGCCATGGTGGCTCAGTGGTTAGAGTGCAGTACTGCAGGCTACTTCTGCTGACTGCCAGCTGACTGCATTTTGGCATTTCATATCTCATCAGGCTCAAGGTTGACTCAGCCTTCCATCCTTCCGAGGTGGGTAAAATGAGGACCCAGATTGTTAGGGACAATATGCTGACTCTGTAAACCACTTAGAGAGGGCTATAAAGCACTTTGAAGTGGTATATAAGTCTAAGTGCTATTGCTATGTGTAAAGAGAACCCCAGAATCAAATTTTTCCACCAAACTTTCAAGTAACTTTCAAGTGAGATCTGAGCCGTTGATCACCAAGTTGTGACTATGCATAAAATCTAATCTACCAAAGGGCAACCACAAGATACTTCAGCAAAAATGTGTCATTCAGCCAGTTCTGCCCAAAAAAAGCAAGTAACTTTCAAGTGAGATCTGAGCCGTTGATCACCAAGTTGTGACTATGCATAAAATCTAATCTACCAAAGGGGAACCACAAGATACTTCAGCAAAAATGTGTCATTCAGCCAGTTCTGCCCAAAAAAAGTCTAGAGATTGCGTTTCCAGACCAAGGAGCTTATATATCAACATTTTCACAATACCTGTTTTGAAAAATTTTCAGTGTTATTTTCAGTGAAAGTTTTTCCTTTCTGTCCAATGTTTTTTAACTCTCATGAGTTTTAATTTTAAGTCTGGTTTGTCCACTGAAAATCTATTGCCAGTTTTCTTCTCCTTAGTACTATAAGGAATTGGTTGACAGTTCCCACATGCTTCACAACCAAGAAATAGTGGATATTTGGAAATATATGAAATATATTTTGCTATAATTTGCCATTTGAAAGGTATTACTTCCACTGACTCTGAGTAAGCTCCAGAAATTAAAAACTGTCACTAGCTATAGCAATCATTGTGATGCAATATTCAATTTCACATATGTGAGATAATGTTTCGAAAGCCATTAAATCTATTGTGTTTTGCAATTAAACAATATTTATCCCCAGATTTGATTATTCCATCCCTTCTTACAATTCATCTACACTCAGCTGAATCTGAAGAACTGTGAAAGGTAAAACAGTACAGGAGAATAAAGAAAAAATCAATGTGATAAAGGCTTCTTTTAAATAAGTATATAGATCTAGAGTTGTCTTCAAACACTGTTATTCTGTTAAATGCTGCCAGCTATAAAATATATTGGACATGGACTAGGCTTCAAGTAAAGTAAAATATATCTTTAAATGCTGAATTTAATGGTAAAGTAGTTTCAATTACATTGTCCCTGTTTGCATGTGAAGAGTTGAATCTAAGAATACTTTATTGATTTTTCCTTGCACTATGCAATCACCCCTCCTTATTCATGGAATTTTAGAAAGTGTAGACTATTTCGTCTTCCTTCTGTAGTTCTCCACTTTTTCCACACTGCTTTCTCTTATTTTCCATAGCAAATAAAGGATAGAAAGTTGAAATGGCCATCGCAATCTGTTTTGATTGATAGTGTTGGAAGCTCCTATTTATGTGCTCATTCTCCTCTAACTTAAAAGTTAGAGAAGGAGAAGGAAAGAAGCAGAAGAAGAAGGAAATTTGGGGAGCAGGGATAGAAGAGAGAGGAGGGAGAGGGAGAAAGAGAGAGAGGGAGGGAGGGAGAGGGAGAGGGAGAGAGATGGAAATTTTGACAGAAGAATTGAGTACCAACTATAGGACTCTATACTATAAACTTTCTAAAACCTTTATCTATTGATTATTCTCTGAAAATAATTGCCTCCCACCTATTTATAAGTTAGGATATAAGGAGATGAGAACAAGTTAGGATATAAGGAGATGAGAACATCTCAAAGGAATAAAAACAGAGCTGATTTAGCGACTGCCTCATGTAGCGATTGTTCCCAGTGATAATGGGGATTAAAAAAGTAAATTTACAATCTATTGCCACATTTATAACCTTCACAGGTCTGTAAAGCAAAGGAAAGCTGCAGAAAGAGTATAAGCACAGTTTTGGTTTCACTTAACAATTTTGCTTAACAATCAAATTGTGATCCTAATTATGGTAGCTATAGGTAGTCCTTGACTTATGATTACATTTGAGCCCCAAATTTCTATCACTAAGAAAGGCAGTTGTTAAGTTCCCCGTTTCACAACTTTTTTGCCACTGTTGTTAAGTGAATCATGTAATTATTAAGAGACTTTGCTTGTCATACATTCCCTAGGAAGATTGCTACAACCATCGTAAATACATGCCGGTTGCCAAGCAACTGAAGTTTATTCATGCGACTGATGCTGCAGAGGAATTCTGCAACAGTTAAAAGTGAGAGAACTGGTCATTAGACACTTTTTTTCAGTAACATTGTAATTTTAAATGGTCATTTAACAAATAGTTGTAAATCAAGGATTACCTGTAAACAAGAACTACCTGAAATGTGCTCTGTATTCTGGTAATGTCATTTCTTTCTTTAGGTTTTTTTTTTTGGGGGGGGTGGGGATATATGCATTTCATTTTCTTCCAACCATGTTGTTGACTTCATTAAGTTTTAATTTAAAAAGAACATGAAAGAAGTTATCTTCCTCTTTTCAGATTTAAAACAAAAGCTATTTTTGCATATTTTGCATGTATTCAGAGTCATCTACTGACATTTTAACATTCTTTTCACTCTGCTTTTCCATAATGGTATGATATGATGAATGCTATTGAGTTTGAATAACTATAGATCTGAAATTGAAAGAATTACTGTCCAAGTTTACATTTTCAATTAAAAGCTCCAACTATTATGCTCTCGTTCAGACACATTTTTTTTTTGAGAAATAATAAGACAATTAAAAATCGTAATTGAGTACATTAGCTATATTACCTATAAATGAATGACAGGCATTTATTTATCTTTTAATAAAGAACATTTATTTATAATAAACATGAACAAATATATCATTTTTTTCTTTAAGAATTACCATTCCCTTGGATCTCTTTTTCATAACATAGATCCTATGGAGAAGACTATCCCAAATTATAAAATTATTCCCTGATTTATTTGTTTATTAGATTTGCTTGCTGCCCATCTTGCTTTGAGGTGACTCTGGGTGACAATAAAAGCCATTCCAACCATAAAGAATTAATATTTTCCCTCAGCAACCGTGTCACATAAGGTGCTTTGTGTTCAAGTAATCCACTAAATCTAATTAATGGGAACCAAATCTGTTTTGTATTTACTTTGAAATATTTGCAAAGCCAAATGGTTTTGCCTTGGTCCTTCCTTCTCTTCCCTCTCTGCCCCTTTCAGCATCTCACATTTAACATTCGCTTGTGCTTTGTGCTTCTCTTCATTAGCTTCAATTTATGTAGTCAGCTTTTTCTGTACCATTTTGCTGAAAAGGTTGTTTTCTTAAATTGCTTTGTCAAGTATTCTTTTTGTGCTTTTCTTTCTCAACCACGTTCTTGAAAATTTCAGTTCCTCAAGCAATTATGTTACAGGTTTCACTCCACCTATGTATGCATCCTCAGGTTTCACCGGCCATATTCAGCTATATATATGCTGAATATCTATCTATCTATATCTATATCTATATCTATATCTTTATCTTTATCTATATCTATATCTATATCTATATCTATATCTATATCTATATCTATATCTATATCTATATCTATCTATCTATCTATCTATCTATCTATCTATCTATATGTTTTCTTCAGTTTTCGCGGGTACTTACATGTATGATATTCAGCTTTGTTCGGGTATTTTCCCACGTCATTATAGTTGTGCTTTTAAAGTTGTAGCAACATTTCGGCAAAATCTCATCTGCCATCATCATCACAATACAGAAGCCTGATGATGGCAGATGAGATACTAAAGGCCTCCAATAAAGGAACACAATGTTGCCAGCCAATCAAGATACAAAAGAGCCACAAAACAGACAGAAGATATTAGAAACACCAATCAAGCAGAACACAGCAAACTCCAGACCAATAAACACAGACCAAGACTCCCAACCAATCAGGATGAAGAAAAAACCATTCTGGCACAACAATAGGCTGCCCCAAATTTAAATCTGAAACCACTGTAAAAGTCTGACTCACAAATGAACACTATACAGAAGCCTGATGATGGCAGATGAGATTCTGCCGAAACGTTGCTACAACTTTAAAAGCACAACTACAATGATATGGGAAAATACCCAAACAAAGCTGAATGCCATACATGTAAGTACCTGCGAAA
Source organism: Notechis scutatus (assembly GCF_049901735.1). Lineage (NCBI taxonomy): Eukaryota > Metazoa > Chordata > Lepidosauria > Squamata > Elapidae > Notechis > Notechis scutatus. The sequence goes on along the minus strand of NC_142009.1, from coordinate 112,813,529 downwards.
ACTTAAGAATGAATATATATATATATATATATATATATATATATATATATATATATATATATATATATATATATATATATATATATATATATATATAAAAATAATGCACTGTACCCGCATAGTGACATTGTCAACAATAGGAAGTTGCTCAAAGTGCAGCAAACCAAGGATCAATATAGGAAAACAGCAATGCAAACTCGGGCTGACAGCTGGTGTAACAAAGCACTGTATAGACAGTTCCTTGAAAAGATCCAAGGAAAAGTAGATAAGGAAAAGACCTTGTTATGGCTGACCAACAGAACAGTGAAGAAAGAAACAGAAGACCTGATTCTTGCAGTCGAAGAACAAGCCATCAGAACAAATGCAATCAAAGCCAGAATAGAAAAATCTGCTGATGACCCCAAATGCAGACTCTGCAAAGAATCGGATGAAACCATCAATCATATACTGAGTTGTTGTAAGACAATTGCTTAGACTGACTACAAACAATGTCATAATACAGTCATTCAGTTGAGAAACAACTTGAAAAAATCACCAGATACCAGGACTTGAGAATCAAACTGCAGAGACTGTGGCATAAATCAGTGCAGGTGGTTCCAGTGGTACTCGGCACACTGGGTGCTGTGCCTAAAGACCTAGGCAAGCACTTAAAAACAATTGGCACTGACAAAATCACCATTGGTCAGCTGCAGAAGGCCACCTTACTGGGATCTGCTCGCATAATCCATCAATACATCACACAGTCCTAAACGCTTGGGAAGTGTTTGATTAGTGATTTGTGATACGAAGCCCAGCATAGTCATCTCATTTGCTTTGTACTCTGTTGTTTTTGTTGATGATGATGATGATAATAATAATAATAATAATAATAATAATAATAATAATAATAACAACAACAACAACAACAACAACAACAATCATTTTTAAGGCATTTTGTCCGCACTTTTAACATGAATATTGCTAGATAGGGCTGCATATTCAGCCTATTTTTCTAGATGGCAATATTCCTCCCCCCCCCCCTAAAATATTCCTTTTTTCCCTAAAAGAAAAGGAAAGAAAGGAAAGGATACAATTACCTATTTTACCTTAAAATACAAGCCCAATATGTTAAAATGGAAAGAGGAATTTGTGGAAATGTGATCATGCATTTATGACTTGACTTAGTTCAGAAAGGGCTAAGGAGTCTGATTTCTTTTCTTTCATACAGAATAATCTTATCATATTTCCATTAAACCCTAAGGAAAGAAACAATGCAAAATCCCATCTCTTGCTAAACACATTTTAAACCTTTAGGATTTCATTGTCTTTACATACTTTCAAGGAGAAAAAAATAATTCAGTGAAAGAGGATGTAGGATGATTTAACTCAGCTTGACCCTTCTCGCCTTCAGAGCTCTTGAGGACCTTGCCATAGATGTCAGTTTAGCAAGCACAGCTTAACACAGTAAGAGAACTTGGTGATGAGGAAAGACATGCTTGCTGAACTTTTTTTCAACTATCAAAAGCAAAAACCCTTGCATATGCAATTTCTTTCAGCCACTCAGTTTTTCTTCAGTCTTATGCAGGGGTGGGATTCTACCAGTTTGCACCTATTCGCTAGTACCGATTGTTAACATTCTAAGCAGTTCGGAGAACCGGTTGTTAGAAGAAATTACTGGCCTAATCCTGTAAGAAAGGCAAGAAGGAAACATTCTGGTGTTGCTTACAGAAACTGCCTCTCCGTTAACCCTTATTAGATTCTTGGCAGGACTAGACTTCCTGTCTCAGGAACTTCTCTGGAGTTTTTTTGCCCTTATTTGCTGGTACTTTGCTTGTGTGGAGTGACCATTCAAAGTTACAATGGCACTGAAAAAAGTGACTTATGACCATTTTTCACACTTACAACTGTTGCAGCATCCCCACAGTCATGAGAGGCCAGATGAGGAGATGCGTGCCTTGATGTGAGTGATATTGAGTTGGCCACACCCAGCCAATAACATGACCACCAAGCCATGTCCACCCAGTCACATGACCACCAAGCCATGCCCACCACCTAAGCCACGCCCACAGAACCAGTTGTTAAAAATTTGAATCCCACCCCTGGCCTTATGCTACATTAATATCATCTAATTTATTCTTTATTTTAAAGTACAATGGCAATATATGAATAAATGTATGAATGTAATGACAGCAAGGATGGTTTAAAAGGATGGAAAGGGGTGAAGAGATACAATAAAAGTTTTTGGGTGTGAATTAGATTTAGATTTCCTTTTCTCTTACTTCTTGTCTTTAATTTCTTCTGCTCCTACTTCCTATTCCTTTCTAGGCTTGGTATAACGTTGCTTGTCTAAAGGAGAATAGTGGTGATGAGAATTTATGGTTGTTTTTTTTCTTTGCCTGCTTAACAAAAGTCCACACAAAACCACATGTGCATTTTCGTGGAAGTTTTTCATAATGCATATTCTAATTTATTCTGAATTAGATGTTAAAATTTGGAAAAGGGCAGTTTTCGAGTCTGACTACAATCCAGTTCATAGCTATTTTTAAGAAAAATACATTTGTAATATTACAGCAAAATGATAACTGACTAAATTTCAACTTTGTTCATAATAATATGTTATGTTTGCACCCACCTCTCTCTCTCTGTTTCTCTCTCTCTCTCTCTCTCATCTGTCTATCTATCTATCTATCTATCTATCTATCTATCTATCTATCTATCTATCTATCTATCTATCATCTTCTTAACCACACTTCTTCCTCATAAAGCAACTGATCCTGTGGTTGCTTTTGTTTCCAAAGTACGGTCATAATTTTATTCTGGAGAATGCTATTATAACCCTTGATACAGTAGATGTAAAAGAATGACTGAATCAGCCTAATTTTTGCAGATAGTTTACTTATATTCAAAGCTGGATTTACACATTGTAAGGCTCTAAACCAAGGGATTCTTAACCCTTTATGACATGAACCCTTCCTCAGAAATATATATATATATATATATATATATATATATATATATATATATATATATATATATATATATATATATATATATATATATATATATATATATATATAACACAAAACATTAAGTTGAGCAGTCCTGAGCAAAAGCAGAATTGGACCCTATATACTTTTGGTGTACATTGCAAAGACAAGACACAGTAAAAGGCAGACAGAATAGAAAACATAGTGTGATGTTGGAATGTTTTAGATAAATCCATTGTGTGACATCATCCTCATCATCCTCGTCATCAATTCCTTCCTACTAGTTCAACATGCTAACCATGTTCTCTTTGAGATATGGTCAGAAGAATAGTTTGGAATACTGGGCCTCAGGTTGCTGACTGAATCTTCTCACTGTTGCCACTCAGGATCCATTCAGCTTGCTGTGAACATTTTTTTAAAGGAATCCTTTCAGCATTTCAAAAGTATGGGAGCATCTTCTAGGTTTGGTAGTGAATGCAGCAGACATATATATGAGGAGGTATCTTTTACCACTACAGTAATATATGTGCTTCTTTAATAAAAGTCCTTGTTTAAAAAATCCTCATTTAAACCCTCAAAGCTCTCATTTAAAAAACCTTGCCCTAAGTGCTTTAACCCTGGTTAATCATTGCCCTGAGTGATGGCAAATTGTAGAGACTCTCTTTGACAGATGCCAACAAAAAATAACAATTGTAACAAGTGAACTTGATAAGATTGCCATCAATGCATATAACAAACCTGCGGTGGGATGGGAAAGGAACCTTTTTGAACAGAAAATGTGAATGACTACAGAAACAAGATATATCTTGATCATAATGTTGGTAATATCAGCCATACAGGAAAAGTTAATTTATGTTTCCTCTGCCAGAGATAAGGACTGTCCTGGAAAGTTCTTAAAACCTGGCTTTGGTCCCAGACCTGAGATTGATAGACCAATATATTATTTTATTTCTGCGGGCCCTCTTTGATTTGTGTTGTTTACAAGATCATTTTAGTCTTAGGCTGCTATGTGGTTGAATGTTTTGTCTGTTTTTATATCAGACTTGTACACAGACCAGAATCAATTGGATTTGGGTAGCTAATAAATTTGAATAAAATTATTCATTATATTATAATAAACTATAACATAATTTTTTAAAGAAAATCTTTAGACTATGTAGTTTGCTTACCTTATGCCTGAATCTGGCTCAGCTTAAATTTCAGAATGTCTTTGGTATCATACCATAAATTTTGATACATTTTTTTCTTTGAAATTTCTTTTCTATGACCAAGAGTTTTAATTTATTCAATAAACTAGGTCCACTGTAGTGTATATAATATTAAAGGCATGTGCTTTAAACAAGGATCATAAATGGACTGCATCTACAGTACATTGTCAAGTAACAAAGGTTCTATATTACCAGGAACTCCATGATAAACTCTATAAATGCAATCACCATCACTAATAAACCATATTGGGCTTTTTGTAGATATTGAAGTATAGCGGCCTCAAAGTAGATTTTGAAATCAATACATCTCCCTTCAGAACTGCACTAGCATTCTGGTTCAGAATCAAAAAGCCATGGAAACAGAAAGGAGGAAGAATGAAAAAGGAATTGGAAATACATCTGTCAGTGCACAAAAGGGAAGAAAATTGTGGTATCTGATCTTTTTCATCTATCACCTTCCACTACTAGCCTACCCTTCTTTGCAATGTTTTAATGTTTTTCTGCACTCTGAGGGCATGCAGGCCCTCAATATTTGCAAATAGTATAAATAATAATAGTCAGTTTGTCACTCATGCCACCTGCTTACAGATCAGCTGTTAAACGTGGAATTTATAATCAATTCAACAGCTAATAATGATATAGTCAATAATTTTCTGCCATACATTTCCTGTCAATGCAGTCTTTTTGATATAAATAATGTAGAACTGTACTCTAATTATCAACCATGTTCTTAATTAGTGTAATTTTTTTGTAAAGATTACAAAAACCACAGGCAGCTTATATAATTTGTTTCTACAAAATACATTTTTGGTAGATTGTAAAAGTCTAATACATCATTCAGTGTCTTTACCCAGAAAATTTAGAATTGTGCAGCCAATGGTTTTTCCTGTGATGCTCTATGGATCATAGAACAAATCAATCCGGTATTCTCACTGGGGGCACAAATTGTCATACTGTATATTGGACAAATTATGCCTAACTCTCTTGAGAAGTCTATAATGTTAAAAAAAAAGGGGGGGGGGTTGAACCGGAGAAATGGATGATCAACAGTAAGGTGAACTGATTCAGTTACTTTGGTGATCTGTGAACCATTGAAAGACCTCAAAAACTAGATTAGGAAGAATATCAACCTAAGCAGTCGCTAAGAGCTGACACCGATTTGATAGCATATAAGCAATTGGTCAATCAACCAACATATTTTACAACATTTTTTAATCAAGCCTTATAATTCCCAGCTTCATGTAATATGCATGCAGTGGGGGGGAAAGTTTCATCCTACTGCACACATATCTAGCACTATCTACCACAGTTTCCTGCATGCAAAACTATTGAGAAGGTGATAAGATGAAGGTGGAAGTTCCCATAAAGATATTTTTTTTAATGTACTCTTCCTGCCACCATGGAGTTTCATCCCTGAAGATAGCATATACTGTATATATACAGTACATTTAAAACCTTGAAATTTAGAGTCTAACAAAAGCATGAAAATACCCAACGGAAGGTGTTGGATTTAAATATTTAGCACTGAAGTAATTATAACCCACATGAGAAACTCCACAAAAACATTTTTAGAGTAATTATGGTAAAAACAAACAAGCAAACCAACCAAGCTACCAACCAACCAACCCTTTTAGGGATGCCATTAAAAAAATATTCATAGACACTCCAATACCATTTTTTCTACAAACGATAAATAATGTAACTGTTTGTTCTTGGTCTCAAGCCACACCACATTGTGAGTAATGTTGGCTGCAGGACCTTGAGGGACATATTGAAATATATTATGCTTTTTAAACAAAGCATTCTTTAGCTTCATTGTGGTGCTTTTTTCATTTATGACTCTATTGATCAAAGAAAGGAATGTTTTTTTAGATACAGCTCCAAAAGAAAGTCATGCAAGTCGCCAAATTACCACATTTCTTCAGTTTATGTCTTTTTGGTCAAATTCTGTTTGATTCTATGATATTCAGCCTATCATCACTTAAGCCACTACCTCTAATCATAATCTCTTGAAAAAAATGTTCTGTTCCAAATTTCTATTTCCCACAGATACACACAGGTGAGAACATTTAACATAAACTAATATGCTCAGGCACATAAGGTTGATGGACATCTGTTGTTTTGTTCAGGTGATTCAGACAAGTATGACATAATGCTAGGCTTGCTACATATGGCTGAAAATTGCACTTCCATTAATTAACTACTGAAGAGGAAAAAAATGTCAGAATTGCTGTTTTTAAACTTCAAGGAAAGAAGAGGCTAGAGGAGAAATAAAAGAACAAATACCTCTGTTTCCACAACTACATGGAATTTAACATCATTGAATTCAACTAATTTTATTTCTGAACTGATACCTTGCAGATGGAATTATACCAAAGGGCATATGAAATTAGACTGAAGGCTGTAGTGCAGTGGTGGTATTCGACCGGTTCTGGCTGGTTCTGGAGATCTGGTAGTGGCAATGAGCAGTGGAGACAGAACCAGTTCTTTTGCTGCTCTGTGTTTGTCCCACCCGCCCGCCTGGGCTCCCATACTCACTTTTATGGCCAGAATTCAAAGTGCAGCTGCTTTGTGTGGCGCACAATAGCGCCGTGTGGCAACTGCTGCAGCGACCAGCATCATGCAGGCTTGCAGGAGGCAAGTTAGAATGCCTCTGCGCCTATACAAAGTGCATGTTTGGCACGCGCATGCACGCAAAGTGTGCATGCGCGCAAAGCGCGGCCACCAAGCCACGCCCACCAAACCGGTGGCAACTTTATTTGAATACCACCACTGCTGTAGGGTGATAGTGCAGCTTTATAGAGAGGGAACGACAATCGTCCCTCCCTTGAATGGAGAACAGATGCCTTCCATTCAGCTTTCTGTCAACCAGCCCCTGAAATGTGTACAACATGACCTCGTGTTTAAAAGATATTCCAAAAATCTTCTCTCATCCCTTATATTTGGTCAGTTGATGCATTTCATAATATCATTGCTTGTTCTTCTTACTGATTTTGCTGCCCTCACAAATTTTTACTATGTAGTGTTGGTCCTGTATGTTTTTTTAATACTGTCACAATTGCACACAAGTGTTTCATGAGATGTGAAGCAAACTTAGAGCCTGATGAGCTCCAAATACCTGTGTGAGGTTCATATTTTTTTCCTTTTATTGAGTTTGTTTAGATTATTAAGTACATTCTCCTTTACATGGGAGAGAAAAGGTATACAGCTCCATGCATTCTATCTTTGTAATAACTGCTTTTAAGCAAAATCATATTTCACTTTGTCAAATATTTATGAAAACATGAACACTGCAAAACTCAAAGATTTAAAAAAACATATAACACACACACACACCCTTGAAGCTCATCAAGATTGCAAATTAAAAGTTTAATTAAAGTCAACAAAGGAAGCTCAAGATAATAATGGAGTATTTGAATATCATGAATTATTGAAAATTTTGAATTCACTGGATTCATTCTATCATCTCTTTGCTCATCTTTTAAAAAATCGAAACAATTGCTTTGAATTTCATTTAGATATATGTATGTATAATTGGGATCCCATCTACGTAAGTTGCACATTGACAGAAGCTTCATCAGGTAAAGGTAAACATGAAGTACATGAAATAATTTGCAGCATTCCTGTATCTCTAACTCTGTATGTAAGATAAAGGAAAAAGGCTAAAACTTGGTGGTTAAAAGCATGTTTTGTATTGAACAGTTTTAAGATTCAATTACTTGAATTTCTTAAAATTTGAGAAAGTGGTTACTGGTTAGCCTTGACAAGACTGAGCTAGATGGATAAAATACAGTATGTATATGATATGGTAACATGTAGCTTCTTCTGTTTCCAGTGCTGTATCATTAAATACATATTTGGTGTTGCCTGGACTCCTGGAAACATTTTAGAGGAAAGTGCCAGGTTTCAGACACTTTTAATTTTCCTCCAATTATTGATTTATATTTTTAAAACTGACATATTGATTGCAGGATGGGAAATATATTTATAAATAATACCATACTGGTCTTCTTGAGATTCCCTGGATTCAAATCAATATGTTATACTGTCACACTCTCTGTAATATATCTTTGAAAGCATTTTGTGCCCATTATTTTAGTAACACAGACACATTGCTTTATTGTTGACAGAAAGTAATACATACAGAATCTCCATTTCTTTATACATGTAAAAGTCAACTACAGTAAGATTCTTTCCTTCCTCCTTTCCCTTTTCCCTTCTTTGAACTTCTGAAAGCTCTGTCTGAAGAATCTGTAAGAACTTGTTCTGGTGATAGAAAAGTGCACCATTCCTTCTCCTTCCTTCCTTCCTTCCTTCCTTCCTTCCTTCCTTCCTTCCTTCCTTCCTTCCTTCCTTCCTTCCTTCTTCCTTCCTATCCAACTAATCACCTCCTCTTTTTTTTTGTTAAAATTCATAACTTCACTGATAAAGTAAATGGGAAGTTTTCTCTTCTCTGCTTTTCTGAAAATTCTCAAGCATACACAATCTTCCTCTCTCTTTTTCTTTGTGGTGAAATATTTTATGTAATGCCTTTATCTGACCTACTTTCTACCATAAAAATCATATTATGTATGTTGTTCTATGGTTAGATCCCAGACTGTTATTTTATCAGTGCTCTTCATTGTTTAAATGCCAAGTCTACAATAATGTCTACATTTCCATTCCCCATTGGTATTTCACTTTTAAACTTTTTCTCAATTTTGCATTATTTTGCATATTTTTCTATGTATATATTGTTTTAAACTATACTTTAGTTTTAAATTAAATGTTACTTCCATTACTTTATGGTTATTTCCCATTGAATGCTACATCATCTAGTAACTGGTTCACAAAAGTTTGATTTGCTTTTATTGAGTTGTCACTGAAGAAAATTCAAACTCTTTCTGTGAATCTTGAGGTTCCTTCCTGAGGTTTCCACCCCTACTGGAGTGTGTGATTTTTAATATTCTTTACTTAAGGACTTACTTACCACTCTCTGCCATTCCCCTGACATATCATATAGATTAAAGGAAAAGTTGTAAGTAAAGAATTAAGCTTTGGTAGTTGAAAATAAATCTAGTATGATAGGAGGAAGAAATGAAAGGAACAGCCTGATTTCTACTTGAAATGTATGCTAAAGAAGATGAGAAATGAAATTGAAGGAAATAGGATCAGTGCTGGAAGAGGGAAGATGAACCATTTCAGAATAATAAAGAAAGCAGGGAAGAGGATAACTGGAAAATTAGGCAAAAGGAAATTGTGCCCATGTGCACACACATGTTTCTCTGAGTGTGTATGATTGCTTCACCTTGTCAGAATATGAAAAGATGTTAAGTGAAAAAAAGAATGTCCATATTCTGTTAACCTTATATGCTTTACCTGCATTGCAATGGGATATGCTAATGTTCCTATTTACAGTTTCCATTGAAATGCAAAGAGTCTTGCTAAGGCAGACATTGATGCCTGATTGCTGAAGGACAAATCCATTGTGAAACAGGACAGAAGAGGAAAAAACCCTGAAAGATAACAGCTCTGTAATCTCACATTAACATTTTGACTTCTGTGCACTGAATACCATCTTCAAGATCCTTATTTGTTTTCAATAGAAAGGTGGATATCATAGCAATAGCAATAGCCCTTAGGCTTATATACCACTGCACAGTGCTTTTCAGACTTTTCTAAGCAGTTTACAGAGTCAGCATATTGCCCTCAACAATCTGGGTTCTCTGCACCCTTACAATACTAGACAACACAGTATCAACAGGAGATACCTTCAAATTTCTAGGTTCTATTATATCATATGACCTAAAATGGACACCTAACATCAAAAACATCATCAAAAAAGTACAACAAAGAATGTTCTTTCTGTGCCAACTCAGAAAGCTCAAACTACCCAAGGAGCTGCTCTACAGTTCTACAGAGGAATTATTGAGTCTATTATCTGCACTTCTATAACTGTCTGGTTTGGTTCTGCAACCCAACAGGACAGACACAGACTTCAGAGGATAATTAGGACTGCAGAAAAAATAATTATACCAACCTCCCTTCCATCGAGGACCTGTATACTACACGAGTCAAAAAGAGGGCTGTGAAAATATTTACAGACCCCTGACATCCCGGGAATAAACTGTTTCAACTCCTACCCTCAAAACGACACTATAGAGCACTGCACACCAGAACAACTAGACACAAGGACAGTTTTTCCCCAAACTCCATCACTCTGCTAAACAAATAGTTCTCTCAACACTGTCCAACTATTTACAAAGTCTGCACTACTATTACTATTAATCTTCTCATGACTCCTAATCACCCATCCCCTCACATTTGTGACTGTATGACTGTAACTTTGGCGCTTGTATCCTTACAATTGATATTGATTGCTTCCTAGTATGATTTGATTGCTTATTGTACCTTATGACTATTATTAAGTGTTGTACCTTATGATTCTTGACTCTTGACGAATGGAGCATTTGCACCAACACAAATTCCTTGTATGCCCAATCACACTTGGTCAATAAAGAATTCTAATTCTAATTTTACCAACCTCGGAAGGATGGAGCGCTGAGTCAACCTTGAGCCAGTGAGAATTGAACTGTTTCTAGTGTGTGTGTGTGTGTGTGTGTGTGTGTGTATTCTTCCCACCTGATGGGGAGAATATGTATTCTGTTTGCTGTTTTTTTTAGCTAATCAGATTGATAGAATTATTGCTCAGCATTCTATTCCATTAATCATAACTCATATCCATTTTAAGTATGACAACAATAATAACAGAGACATCAAAATTAGTTTCTGTTCTTAGCAACGTAAATAGATGTGGAGACTTTGCAATGCAATGAACTGAAAATTCATATTATTAACATCTCACCTGATGAAATGGAAAATGGATGCCATCCATATTAATTTGAATTGTGCAGAAAAGCAGGAGGCAGGAGAGAAAACAGATTGCAGAGGAAGCAAGCATTATTTTAAAGTTTATGGAAGCTATCTGTGATATGGTGAAGTAGATATACAGATCTCTCTTCCTAAGCAGATATATAAGGAAAGAAGTGACTGCAATCTGTAAGATAAATGCTAAGCTACATTATACTTCAAATGAATTATTGACTTTGGAACACTCGTATTCAAGATATATCATATATGATACAGGCTTTCACAGGCTATCAATCTGAGATGATTTTTGCTAAATTGCTTTGTTATGCTTTTTTATTTTTAACTCCTCAGATGGGGTCCTCTCCCCATTCTGAAGCTGAACACTTCTAGTCACCTCCTAAATTCAGCTTTCTTTGAATTTCATTCTATCTATACAGATTTTCCTAATTCGTACAGTTGATTGCACTCAACATAGTAGGGAAAGACCATCTGTGTACATAATCATGCTACATTAAGTACTTAAAACCTTACCTAAAAGCAATATTTTGGACTGAAGTAGTTTCCCTCTGCCTCCTAGTCATGAAGCACACTCAATAAATGAAGTTCTAGACTCATTTGGGTATTTTTGAAACATCCTGACAGTTTTGGACTGGCCCAAGAGAAAGAAACAAAGTAATAAGATTAAAAAGTTCTACTGACCTTCTCAAGTAAAATACATGTTTTGATTTGATGATTGTCAAATGCTACGGCAAGAGTAGAAAGAACTGCAATGGATATACTAGAATGTGATCCTAAGATAGGGATCTAACTTGGTCCAACACTTATCATCTGGACTAAATTTTTATCTCTTTTTAAATAAAATTGTATTATTTTGCCCTTAAAGTTGGTAAAGATTTTCAATTCAACTGAATAACTAAAAGCCACTACTTTCACCTACTTACTGTTACACATGAATATTAATTTTAAACATATTGAAAGCTTATGCTTTGCATTATTTTTTTTGTAACAAAACATCAGTATTACTGTTATAATAATCTAAAATGGATGCAGATAGGAGTTACATTGTGAAAATATACTGAATTTACATAGTCCTTGTGATGTGCATATAGTTGAGTCAAGAACAGTAAATGTGTAGCCTTTGGTCACTTTATGCTTACTCCTTTAGTACATGCATATGTAACGGTAGATTACATTATGCTATTTGGATTTTATGGAATTCTTTACCTTCAATTATGCAGAAACTATATTGATTCAATTTGATGTATGCCTTTAGTTTGATTTGTTTGTTCTTAATCAATTCAAGAAGTCAAACTAGATTGTCAGATCAGGATGATTCAGTTCAATTTTTTGATTCAGTTCAAAATATTGGTCTTCTTAACAGTATTCATTATAACTCTATTATCTAAATTGATAATCCATTTCAGATTTGCCTCTATATATGTTTAGGTTCTGTAGGCTCAAAAGTGTTAATACAGAAACCCCAAATTTAAGCTCTCTGATTAATAGAATTTATTAGAAAGAAGATGTATCACAACACAATAATGCTATGGGTACCATCCTTTTAAATGAAACTATATCTATGTTCAAATCAATTTGATTTGATGCAATAGACACTAATGATCTCTCTCTCTCTCTCCCTCCCTCCCTCACTCTCCCCCTCCCTCTCCCTCTCTTTTACAATCTGGCTAGGACTTCTGGGTCCCAACACATCTTAAACGTTACACATAGAAGAATTGTAAAATGTGATATAATAGATGCATATTGTATTACCAAGATATTTTACATAATCCATAATTATGATTGTGGAACTGCTTTCTTCATTGCATCATTTCAACAACACGTTAAGTGATATGGAATTACCAGATCTAGAACATGAATTCACATTATCATTAAACAACAACAAAAAATTATACTTTTCTATATTTCTTTTTGTCATCTGTATTTTTGCAGGTGAAATCTGGTGGACCAAGGGCAATTACATTATTGTATTCTTTGAAAGACATGATTATGATGAAACAAAGCTGCCAACAATACAAAAATTCAAACATTATTGTTGAGGTTGCTTACAGAGAAAAATAGTGCTACATCTTTCTCCATCATCAAGTAATGGTACCAAGCAAATGCATGATTACTTTCATCTCTTTTAGAATTCTCCCTAGACTTATTTACATGATGTAACTCAGCAACCAGGCTGGAGCTTAGGGTTTCTGGTTCAGAGAGCTATATTAGCCTGGTACCTCAAAAACCACAAAACTCTAGTGGATTTTTTAAAAAATAACAAATATTTTATGTTATATGTGTTGGGTTTTATTGTCCATTTGAACATATGCATGAACAAAATGTCTATAGTTATTGAAATATTATTAAAAACAAGGAACACTATGAAAAAATAAATATTGGTAATGATAATCACTTGGGGGTCATTAGGTAAGCAAAATCACATCATGCCTATAACATTTTATGGGCAACCAGTTTAACACCGCTTATATGAGAAAAAGCTATCATTTCTTTCCAAGTCAGAGCTGAAACTTTTAATTAATTAGAATCCATTTTTCAAATACTTCAAAAATATCACTTTAAATATAGATAAATTTGCATTTGTTTGAATCAGGTAGTAGTCTGTGAAGAATAGGAAGACTTTATACCTATTGGTTAAAATGTTTCTCCAAACTCTCTGAATCAAAACTAGAAAGTTGGTTTAAACTATCCAATTAAATCAAATGCCTCCAAATCAATGCCCACAATTTAGGTGCTGCTGGGCATGCTTAAATGTTATATATTTTTTCAAATGACTCTGAAATACAAATTGAATGACCCCATTTCATTTGAACATCAATCCATGATTAACTTTTTTTTTCAGAATTTTGGACACAAATTGGACACTTCTTAGAATTATTTTTCATCTCCATCCTGCATTTGATAATTCTGATCCCAATCAGTCCAAGAACAAATTCAAAGGACAGTGCCCTATCCATGTTTAAAGCTAAGCCACATTTAACAGAAACGTGAGTGTGTCCAATCTTAGAATAACTGCAATTAAATATGACTGACCTTTTCCCAAAATTCCCTGATGAAATTTTAGCCATGAGAAGGTTCATGGTTACCATTTTATCCCTTGCTCCAGCATCCAACTTTCTATTTCAGGTGGAGACAAATAAAGAAGGATATTGAGGGGAAGAAAGTGGCAGGGAGAAATAATACTTCCCAAGGGAAGAAAAACAAAACAAAACAAAATGCAGCTGAGGAACCACAGGCATGTCCCCCCCTTTACTTCTACATACCAAAAATCTGGAGGATAAACAAGTATTAACAGTGAGGTGAGTTTCCATTTCTTATCGTTAACAGTATTGGAGAAAGTTAAGGGCACTTAATTTTCTTTTATTTCTAAGTTACATTTCTATTTGATTTATGCATGAAGTCACTGTTTTGCCTCAAGGATGGTAAGAGTGAAGCATCTTTGACACCTACATTCTAGAAATAGGCATCTCATTATATATTTGTTACTTCATAATGTGTCATCATTTCATTTTCGCTCTATGAGTAACTGTTAACAGTTTTGTTCAGTTGTATGAACTAAATATGAAACCTTGTCCACTACTGCCCCCAACTTCCATCCTGCTGAGATAAAACAGCTGTTACCAGGCATTGCAACTAATTGCCTAAAATAATGAGATGCTATCTAGGAAGAAAAGTTGGTACTTAATTTGTTCCAATTAATTGATGTTGACCAAATGTTAGGGATAGAAACCATAATTATAAAGGGAAGCTAGTTTCCATGTAGTGCTGTCATTGAACATGACGAGGCAAAAATCTTTTCCTGATATGTATAGGTGTCCATTGGGAAAAAGGGGGACTTATGCACATGTGTGAGACCTCATGACACAAATAAAAAATTATTTCTTTCTGTGATAATATACTAAATGTTGTGTCATTTTGATGCTATCACCACTTATTTTGGATACTATTGCCAACATTATCATTTTTCCAGGGTTCCACAATAGAACCATTCCTTCTCTAAAGATAATATCCACAAAGGGAGGTGGAACTAATTGTCTTATCTTCTGAAGGCATCATTCGCCACAATCGCCTGAAGATCCCAATGCCAAGATAGTCAGAAGCATGTCACGATGATTTCACTTGTTAAATCATATGAATGCTGAACCTAAAAATAAATAAATAAATAAACAATTGCCCCAAAATATTTGGTAAAACTATTTTTGCAGTTCATTTAATGTTGTTCTCTAGATCAAATTCTTCAAGAAAAATGCTTTATTTTCTATATTACTTTCATTTTTAAAACTTTTGTCAGCAAAAACTTGAACAAAACAAAAACTTTATTAGAAGCAAGAGTAAAGTTAAAAAGGCACATTGAAGAAGTTAAAAAGATGTTCTTTAAAACTTCAAAAATCAGTCCTAAATCCATTTTAATTCTGTACTAGAGGACAATAATTCCATGCCATTCTGATTTTCTTTGGAGTTTCACAATTTTTGGAAGAACTTGGAATTCTCATCTTGTACTAACTTCTGTCTATTATCTTACATATAGTTCAAGGTACTGTTTTGAAACAATGCACATCATTGTGTGATACATATCAATAATAACAGAACTTAAGTATGTAATGGGCTTCTATTCCCAATATATTAATGGCAATGACAAGGACATATCTGGATAGACAAAAGGTTCCTACTGTGCAATTTACTGTGACCTAGAAAAAGGATTTATTCATTCTACAAGTGTCAGCATTTTAGGCAAGCTTATTATTCTTTTTTAATGGTCTACTCTCTGAACATTTCCCATTGCATTTGCAGACAGCTGCACCAAGCATCAAGCGGGCCTCTCTGTTGACTATAGGATTTCATTTTTCATTTGCACAATAATCAGCACTGCCACAAAATTAGAACATTTTTATTCAGTGACAACAAAGAATTGAATTGCAGTGATTGAATTAGCTAATGACATAAATATGGTTATTATATATCAGGCATTATTCAGATTTCATTCCTATGTCTGGTTGTTTACAATATATCGCTATAACGTTTATAATAATATATTATAAAATATATTATTTTACATTTTAATTTATTTTAGGAGCCTTTCAAATTTTTCCAGAGAAATTTTCAGTATGTGAAGCAGATTTTAAGTGAAGGAAACAAACCGAATGTTCCAAGAATAATGTTTTCTGCAGTTTATGCACAGTTTGGCCTTCAATTTGCTATCCTGACATTATATTAATAGGGTAAAGCTACACAAGTCCAAACATACATTTGTATAGATATATATCTGATAATAAAAAATATAGTATATTGTTAATATGCTACCTATACCCTAGTTTATATACCCAGTAAATCACTGGACATTGCTATAAGCCAGTTGTGAATGTAAGAGAAAATTCTCTCTCTCTCTCTCTCTCTCTCTCTCTCTCTCTCTCTCTCTCTCTCTCTCTCTCACACACACACACACACACACACACACACACACACTATCTATCTATCTATCATCTATCTATCTCACATATTTTTATATCTGGAAGACTTAAAACTTCTTTTTGAATGGATGTTATGGTGCCGGACTATAGCAGACTAGCAGGAAAGTTTTGGAAGCATCTTAGAAGCTCACAGCTTCTGCTTGACTGGAGTTCCTTTTTTTTTTTTTCATCTATTCATTCAAGATGAATGGTTATGCAGGCTTTTAACACAGTGCCAGAAGTGCTTAAGGAGTAAGCAGGACAAAATTTCATTATCCCATTTTCCCCACTTAAATAATGGGTGGTTTAGACAATTGATAATTTAATCAACCTGAGTTTTCCAGACAGATATATTGAAACACTAGTTAAAATGAGAAAGGGGACAGGGGGTAATTCCTTTCTGTTATTTGAACACAAAGAAGAAAGGAGGAGAGGAGAGTATATGAAGCTCACTGTTACATTGGTTTAAACTTCAAATTATATCTGAATCAACCTTAAGCATTCCCTTCTAAATGGAAACCTGTAAGATTACATTATCCTAATAAAAATGTTATAGAACTCCAAGTAGTTCTTGTTTCCTGATTTTGCCAGCCTGAAAGAGTTTGACATCAATCTTGAAATTCTGCCAGGACAATTCTACAGATTAATTTATACCTAGATTAATTAAAGTTGAGTTACTCTGAGTCACTTTCTCATGTTCCCTACCTCCCCTGGATTAGAATATTTTTTTCTGTATGACCCTGAATCCTGCTCCTTCCATACATGCTACACATTCCATTACACTGTTTAAATTTTACTCCATCAAAATCTACTTAATGGTAATTAAAATATATTCCAAAAAAATCTAATTGTAGACTTTGCTTTCAAAAAGTAGCCCATTTAGTCTTCCTTGATTTCACTAGATCTCAATTGATATAATTCAGCTAAGTGACAAAATAAATTGTGCTTACTTGGAAAGATCTCAGAGATGTCTGAATCAAAGTGGTTTGTGTGTGTGTGTGTGTGTGTGTGTGTGTGTAAAACCTACTCTCTGTGATCAGAGTGGAACATCTCTATACTTCAAGTTTTGCTAGTGAATTGGAAATCCATATAGGCAATTAAACAGTGTATTTGTAAATTTTTTAGAAATTCTACTCTTCATATCATATAAAATGAATATTACAGGGAAGAGAAAGGAAAAGGATGAAGGAATGAAGATTTACAGCGGACAGTTCTAGCTTTCAATCACAGCCAATGATTTTACAAAAAGTCTCCTTTCAGAAAATAATATTAACACCAAATTAAGGCAAATATACATGTCCCAGGATAATGTTGCAGAGTCTGCTAGACTAGAGAAAAGTTCCCAAAGGATGGAATCCAGCATGAGTCCAAAACCTCAGAAGACCAAATTTCTAGTCTCAGTGACTGACTGAGATTGGATCCTAAAATATTGACACTTCAATAGAATAGAATAGAATAGAATAGAATAGAATAGAATTGAATTGAATTCTTTATTGACCAAGTGTGATTGGACACACAAGGAATTTGTCTTGATGCAAATTCTCTCAGTGTACATAAAAGAAAAGACACATTTGTCAAGAGTCAAGAGTCATAAGGTAAAACACTTAATAATAGTCATAGGGTACGCAATCAAATCATACTAGGAAACAGTCAATATAAATCATAAGGATACAAGCGACAAAGTTACAGTCATACAGTCACAAGTGGGAGGGGATGGGTGATAAGGAGTGATGAGAAGATTAACAGTAATAGTAGTGCAGACTTTGTAAATAGTTGGACAGTGTTGAGGGAATTATTTGTTTAGCAAAGTGATGGCATTTGGGAAAAAAACTGTCCTTGTGTGTAGTTGTTCTAGTGTGCAGTGGTCTATAGCATCGTTTTGAGGGTAGGAGTTGAAACAGTTTATGTCTGGGATGTGAGAGGTCTGTAAATATTTTCACAGCCCTCTTTTTGACTTGTGCAGTATACAGGTCCTCGATTGAAGGCAGGTTTGTAGCAATTATTTTTTTCTGCAATCCTAAGTACTCTCTGAAGTCTGTGTCCGTCCTGTTGGGTTGCAGAACCAAACCAGACAGTTATAGAGGTGCAGATGATAGACTCAATATCTCCTCCATAAAACTGTATTAGCAGCTCCTTGGGGAATTTGAGCTTTCTGAGTTGGCACAGGAAGAACATTCTTTGTTTTGCTTTTTTGATGATGTTTTTGATGTTAGGTGTCCATTTTAGGTCTTGTGATATGACAGAACCTAGAAATTTGAAGGTCTCTATTGTTGATACTGTGTTGCCTAGTATTGTAAGAGGTGGTAGTATGGGAGGGTTTCTCCTAAAGTTTACAAACTGATTCCCATTTCTGATGTTCTTTGCTGTTGTAAGAAAGATTAAACACATTTTTGGTACAATATATGAAAGATGCTTGACATTGTCGGGTGTGAACATCCCTCTTTCTCTGTCCATATTTTGTTTTCAAGTGAAATAATTTTCCACTCTCCTATTGTATTTCTGCAACATTGATGCCAATTGGGTGGAATTCCAAATAACTGAGACTACTTATTACAACTCTCCAGTTCCAGCCCTGCGCTTATATAACAATGTAAAGACTGAGATATATGTCAAAAAGACCATCACGTTCAATGTTTTTAAAACTTAATTTTCAATAAAAAAATTTTTTTTAAACTGAGATGAACATATTAAAAACAAGCAAACAAATTGTTCTTCTAGCAAAAAGAATGTTAATTTACTCAAATGACTCTTGAAAATGGATGTCTTTATGTGTCAATATTTCTATTCCAGTGCTCACAATTATAAATCAAATATTTGCAGATATACACCCAGAAGTAGAAATAAAGTATTATTTTAAAACAAAGAAATAAGTCAGACCCTTTCCATTGGTCAATTGCTGATCATGACCCTTTAGGAGGGACAGAGTGGCTTTGCAGAGAAATTGTCACCTAACATGTTCCTTTTCTCATCAGAAATTTTTCCACAAGGCAATATGCTGTAATGATCTATAATTAAGAAGGGAGAGGATAACAATTCAATTGAGATGTAATATATTTGATCCCTTGAAAGAATTATTTTGGATGCCTATTTCATTGCTTTCTACCTGAAACTTTCAAAAGTCACTCTTCTAAACTTATTTCATAGCTACAGCCACACGCCTATGAACTTTTTAATCTAGGAAAATAAAGTCTGTTCCCACATCAACTTTTCCTCTTCATAGCATCAGGCAGACATTTGTTTGCTTCATCTGTAAACTAGCACATATTTCAATCCAAAGTTCTTTAGCACTTCTGTTGATGAAATCAAAACCATTAAATTATTATTTTTAACTTCATTGAACAATCAAATGGAATATTGTGGAGACTGTACATTGCTGATCTATAAATCTGTAATTTTTCAAGTTTGTGATTGAGCTATAGTTGGTCTCAGGTTTTGTTGTGTTTTGTTTGGCTAATTGAATAAAGCTTCTCTATTTTGCTGCAGAGTATATCATCATATTATTTTTGGTGTTGTCCATCTAGTGATGTCTGTTTGGGGAAGTAACATTTGTTAGAAAGAGTTGCTATAAACATTGAATTTTCTTTGTAAAATTCTATTATACTATCAACTGTTTTATTTACACCAAGGCAAATTTTCTCATTATTCCAGATGTTATTTGGCTTCCAGCTGTATCATTCAAGTCTTCCAGTTTGATGTCTTTTTTTGATCTTGTATCAACAAACTGTTGCAATTCACCACAGAACTGTTCTACTTCTATTTCCTCTCCATCTGTGGTTAAACCATAGATTTGGATTACAATAATATTAACTGGCTTGGATTCAAATTGAAATCATTCTAACATTTTTGGCAAGTAGCCAGGCAGAATTTGACATCCTTTTGCAATCTCCCCCCCAACCCCGTGATTTTTATGTACTCTTCTGAAGTGAAGTGACCCATTCCCATCCAGTTCAGTTATCTGATTCCCAGAGTGTCATTGTTGAAGCTTGATATTTCTGTTCTGACAAAATCAAGTTTTTCTTAAATCATGGTTCTGACATTACACATATCAATGTTATACATGACACACATGAACATTCATGCATGTACACACACACACAAAAACATCTGTCTTTGCAGTATCAATCTTTCTTTTTGAGTCTTATTAAGTCAGCAGCGGGACATGCTTTTACCTCTAATCCAGCCACATCATAAGCACCAGAGCTACCCATTCTTTTTTTTCTTTTTTTTTTTTGGTAAATTTTATTTGAGTTTTCACAAAGAGAAAAAAAAATACAAATAAAACATCTTTTTTGAAAGTAGCATAATCCCGGGTTACATTTCTTCGTACAGACACAAATTCAGGTTCATGCTCATTTTTATATTCTATTCCATATCTTATTACTATTTTACACTTTCTGCATAGCTTCTCCCCTCTTTTAATTTTCTCAATTTTATTTGCATTATCTCATCTCAATTCAAATCATTGTATTATATTTTTTGTCTATCCTTTTTCAATTATCTATTATCTTTTCTCATTAAACAAAATTTCTCCTGTAGTTACTGATTGGAGTATGACGCCTTTATATCTATTCCCTAAAGTTGTAACATTCAATATAATACATAACTTCCATTCGGATTCTGCTTGGTACATTCTTAAAATACACACTGTATTCTTAAAAAAAGAAAAAATTATAAATATATATAATTAAAACAACATTCCATTCCAATTCAATTCTATCATTAATATTAATATTAATTAAAGTCTTAACATTTTTAACATTACTTTTCAATTAAATATCATACTTCTAAGGGAACAATTATAAGCTTTCCATAGTTAATTCCCCCCCCCCCTTCACTTATATTTTATAAAACATTAACCAATTAAAATGTTCCCGTTCCTTCCTAATTCAATTTTCTCATTTATTTTATTTCACTTGTTTTATTCACAAACATTTCACTAAATTACACTAACTATTTTATCCCTCATTTTAATCATACATTGTTTCCAATTTTCTAAAGTTATTTCTATTACTAATATAACAATACAATCTTATGTACCTTTACAGAATCCCTTTTTCAGTTAGATTTTCACCCATTATCTCTAAATAGGTCCTGTTTCTCTATATCTTGCTCCAGTCCTTTGTAACTTCTTTTCCTTTCCTTCTTCCCTCTCTTCTTCCCTCTCCCCTTTTTACCCCCTTGTCTCTCTACCTCTATTTCTCTCTTCTGTATTCCCCTTTTCTGTTGCTTTCCAGTATTATACTTATTTTTTGAATTATTTTTCTTTTCTTTGGTTGTTTTTTTAAGTCTTAAATTCTCCATTCTCTTTCCCCGCTTTCCTTTTTCTTCCCCACATAGAATTACTTGTTCATTAAAGATGGCTTCTTCTTTGTCCCAGTCTTCTTGTTGTGCAGTCTTTTCTTGTTGTTTCTCATAGTTCCAAATCTCCATTTCTAAGAATTGAAAAACAAAGCCAAAAGAACCCTTCCCTTCTTGTGCATCTTCTTTGTACTTTTTAAGTTCCATTTTCAATTCATCCAGAAGTGGTGCCATTGTATAAATTTTTAAACAACCACCTGATTGATTTTAGTCATTCAAATATAATAACCAAGAATCCAAAGATCACCAAATAATCCAAATAC
Organism: Notechis scutatus; assembly: GCF_049901735.1. Taxonomy (NCBI): domain Eukaryota; kingdom Metazoa; phylum Chordata; class Lepidosauria; order Squamata; family Elapidae; genus Notechis; species Notechis scutatus. The sequence goes on along the minus strand of NC_142009.1, from coordinate 112,791,420 downwards.
ACGCAAGCTGTTTCTTTTTTGCTCTTTTTCACTTTCTCTTCCTGGGGTTACTATTTAGTTGCAAAGTTTCAGTTAAAATGTATCTTTTAGAAGTCTTGTTGAAGTTTTACTTTAAATTCTTTTTAATTCCAGGCAGTCTCCTCCCTCTTCCAGATCCTGCCCTTATTCTTTTTCTCTCCCTTCCTGCTTATGAAAAAGAAAAATTTTAATGTCCAGAAATCTTTATTATCCCTTTGTCATTTTGTTTTATTTTCAGCTTAATTGCCTATTGATGTCAAAGCTGATTTTTCCAATTTCTTATTTAAGTCTCTTAGTTGTCAGTATAGGGAAGGAGAGAGAAGAAGAAAAAAGGCAAACCTTTCCCTTTTCACTTTCCTTCGCTGCTTCTGACTCTTCTTTGGGAGCGATGTTGTTTTTTGTAAGTTTAAATTCCAGGGTACCTTAGTTGTTGCTTTTACAATTTAATCCAGTCAGCCAAAACTTTCACTTCTTATCTTCCTCCTGCACATTCTTTTCTGGTTGAGTTCTTCTTTGTGGTGGCCATTTCTGACCACCGCTGCAACCGCCTTCGGGAAAGGGAGTAATGGCCAGCTGAGGAGGAGAGATGCGGCTCTCCTCAACCCTGCTGGCGGTCTCCCCCCTCTTCACCACCTCTACGGGGTGGCTTAGCCCTGAAACCAGCCGGCTTGGGGTGCTCCAGCGGCGAGCCCAGACAGAAACCGCGCACAATCACGGATTTCTGTCTGTCGCCAAAGCCCTTCAAACTGGAAGTCCCCCAGAGCTACCCATTCTTGTCCTACTTTTTGCTCTTCCCCACAGCTTATTGCATACTTTCTAACCCAGATGTGGTCATATTCCAGCATTATGTTGCCTCTGCTCTAGACAGACAGTTTTGTTTGGCTTTCTTGAGAGAATGCTGGGGTAGATTGTCATTCCCTTATTTAGAAGATTACATTTAGTTGTTTTTGCTTCCATGAAGTGCTATGAACATGTATGAATGCTGTGGTGTACTTTTGTCCAAGCAAAATAACCCATTGGGATAGAAAACAGAGCTTTTTTGTCACTATATGAGGAATGTTTTGTTTTTATTAATTTCCAATATACAGTGATAACATAGATTGCCTGCCATGAGAGAATATCTGAAAAAAATATTAAGAAAAAGTTTTAGAATTTTTGCTTCTAATTAATGCTTATCTGTAGAATTATTGTTCTTTAAAAAGCTTTAATACACTGCAGTAAATTATAACAAACCACTAAAAGCTTGAAAAAAGTTCCTCCCTAATTCCATGAAAAATATTAGCTTTTCAAAGAAATTCCTTTGTTAAGTATAATACACATCAATAATTGCTGTGAAGAAATAAATTAGATTTTCTTGTAACTTGAACTTTGATTCTATCAACTCATTTCTTTTATCATCTGGTGAGCATATGGTGCTGTTCATCCCACCAGCTAAATGTAGTTTGGAGTCAGAAATACATGTTAACAGTCTGTAGTTTGGTCATCATCAGATACTGGACCATGTATCATATAAGCAATTGTAACTGGCAAGTAGACATTTGTTTTTTGGTTGTTGTCTAGGCTCCAGTTTAGTAATTTAAAAAAAGGTCAATTTCTGACGATGTCTTCAGTAATATTTTGCAACTGATGAGTTGTTCCTTCTTTATGCAATTCTATGTGCTACTTTGAGTTGACTTCTCAATCCACTGTCTTGGAGCACCCTTGTATTATAGTTCCTATCACGTTTTCAGATTGTCAAATCTGGTCTTCAGAAACAACCAGATGACCATTAAATAGCAGTAAAGTGTTAATTTTCAATATTTCTTTGCTGCCTTCTGATGATTTTCCGTATTTTTGCAGATCATATCTGATAGCCCTCCCTAACATGTGCCAAATTGATAAAGTTTAATTCAACTGGTCTTCAAGTTTCATTCTGTCCTGAAAATTTCAATAGTGATCCATTCTGTTCAAGAATATAGACTTGTGATTTGCAAAAATAGAAAATATGACAGCATGAACTTGGATTTCAAAAATGTGAAAGTTCCAGAAAGCAAATCAGTTGGATTTGTCTGTTCTATGTATAACAGAGATATATGCAGTAATTTAGTAGGAAACATATTTCTCTTTTATACTAGTCTCATAATGTATTAAATATGTTATTTAATAATGAAATGTTTTATGGCTTTGTCTTTCCATCACCTGTAAACCTGGTGTCCTTCAGATTTTCTTTACCACAATCCCTTGTTGTATAGGAATTCAGGTAGTATAATTGAGAAGAACAATGTTGAAGGAAGGTTAGTTTAGAGCATAGAGTCACATTTTTTCAGGATATCTTCCTTGGAAATTGTATATTATAGATTAAAGGGCTCCTCTCCACATGCCCAGTATTTCCACTATATCTTCTCTCTTACACATGTGGTTAATTTTACATATATTCATGAATTCCACATGTACATTGATGCTAGATTCTCTTTCCTCTGATAGTTAGGAAGGAATAAGGCTTGTAAATTGCCTAAAGAAAACACTCCTCGGTGGGTGAAGAAAAATAACACTGAATATTAACTCAATCTTTCTAATTCTAAAGAACAAGCTAAAAATATAGTTGCTCATGTTTTTTTTACATTTCCTATATGCTGTTTCTGATTACATCACAACTTCAGGGCCCTTCAGCCAAGCTTCCAGGAAATCTTTTGAGTGCTTCTTTAATCAGCAGCCTTCTTGGCCAAACTGAATAATTCTTAAGGCACACCAAGGATAAATGCTAGCTGCCTTGAAGGACCATTGCTTCATCTACCCCAGAATAATCCAGACTTGGCAGCTTGGTATGCTCCAGAAATTTTGGCTAGATTCACCATTGATAAGGAATTATGGGAGTTGTGGTCCAAAACAGATGGTAAACACCAAGTTGCCTATTCTTGACTATCAGTGATACTTGAGGATTTTCAAAAGGGATCTCTCCCATATAATGAACCTGGGAGCTGTTCCATATACAACATATGATCTATTCTTGAGCTTCTCTCCTCAAATCTAACTCCTGACAACTTCATGCATGGAAAGGGTTTGCCATAACCTTCTTTTGGGATTATTTTCAGCTTCTGCATCCAAGTACTAACCTAGCCAAGTCTACAAAATGTCTGAGCTCAAATTAGGATAGCCAGCTGCTGCCACCTGCTGAAATTACCCCCATACCTAATTTTGCATTAATAAGAGATAGAGAATGAAAGAAAGAGAAGGTTTTTTTTAAAAAAAAAATATTTACAGCTCGTATGCATATGTAGCATCCTCCTATACAACAAAATGTTAACTAGGGACTTGTAATGTCAGGTTTTCTCAGGCAAAGGGAGATAAACTGCAGGCAAAGAATAAATTTGGGGTTCTGGCCATCTGCTTATACAAGCAAATTTGCAAAAAAGCAACTGATTTCCTTACTTTGCAGAACAGCAGGTGCCATGTTTGTTTCAGCTATCCATAATCTCCTACCTAACATCTCTACTCCCTCCCCCCAAAACAGCTCTTCAGTTACTTTGTAGTGCAAATTTAGTGAGGGGGTGGGAGAGAGGAGAAAACTATTTTGATAGTACTTTGTGTCTAAATTTCCTCTTTCTGGGACAAGCCTTGATTTGACAACAACAGAAGAGCATCTGCAAAAATTCAATTTTAAATAGCATAGGCCCTGCCAAACACTAGCAGATGCTTTCAAGAAGTCAGAATCTACATAGCTTTCACTGTGATTATGTGTCACCAAAGTGGGGCTGAAAACTTTGGCGATATTTGGAGACTCCCTAATTGCAAAAGAACACTTGCAAGAATACGGTGCAGAAACCTTTATACCTGTCTGTGTTTCCATTATTGGCATGTCTTTTGTTCCAGAAAAAACTAAATAAAACTAAAGACTGAGGCAATGTTTGTAGCTACTAAGATGCAGGACTGGTGAAGAGTTGAAAGAAGAGAGGGATCTTGTCCTACCTCTGAGCAGGGAAGCCTTTTTCTGCCTGGGTGTCCATCAACATCTCTAAATCTAGAGCCATAAATTCCTCCTCCTCTTCATTGTTTCTGCACAAATATTGTACTACATGCCGTGTACTGCATTACGAACTATAGTAGTACAACATAAATCTTATCCCAAAGCTAATCTCTATGTATATTTTACCCATGTAGTATGGCTGTAGTATTAACACTTATTTTTATCTTTTTACACCCCTCCCCCACTGAGATAATGATGATGGTAATCATGATGATAATGATGATTCTGTTGTTTTGCATTGAGAGCTTATGCACAGGAGGCCTAAAAAGTGTTCTGTTCTGTTCTGTTCTGTTCTAGTCTAGTCTAGTCTAGTCATAGAGAGCCTAGAAAAATCTTACCCAGATGGGTTTAAATTGTTGCTTGCTATCTGTTGCTTTCTACCTGCTGCATATTACCATGTTCCCATTATGTTTGTCCCTAGGACAGGGGTGGGCAAACTACGGCCCGCGGGCCACATCCGGCCCATTGGTCTTTTTAATCCGGCCCGCCGAAGATTGGTACAGAATTAAGGTTTGATGTGAATGATTGAATGATTGCATTCATTTGATTTTGACTTGTAATGACAGGCATTTCGACACCAGGTGGCGGCCCGTCTGTCAAATTTTAAAAGTCAATGAGGCCCCCGAGCCAAAAAGTTTGCCCACCCCTGCCCTAGGAGCTATTGTTTCAGTAAAAACCAAGATATAGAGACTCAATCTTCAAAGGGGGGAGTATTTAAGGGAATCCTTTAACCTATGCCTACAACCTTGACCTTTTTGGACTTCTTTTGGTAAGACAATTTGTCTCAGGTGCCTTCATTTTCTTCACACAAAGACTTCAGTAGTGACTGAAATATTCAAATTTAAACTTCTTTCAGGATCAGCTATTTCTATCCATTGCTTAATGAGTAGACAGCAGACACCTCCAGAGGTTATTAGTAAACAACTGATTATAAAGTTCCATAAATTGTTTTATTTTTCAATTAAAAAAATAGGTCTCAGGTAACATTTATTGTTAAATATAAAGTACTTTTTCAAAACCTTGCAGTTATTCCAAAGACATTCATCTGGCTCAGAATTTCTGAATTCAGGTGGCTGACAAAGCAATACTCTTGGTGCATATATGCTTTACAATTTTCATTTTAATTACATGACCTCATATAGTTTGTAAGTCAGGAAGGATGGGTTTGTGGTTAAGCACTGGGATCCAAATTAGGATGCAATTTCCTGCTGTGTTACACCCTTCCTTTGTAACCTTGGAGGAGTCACTTAATCTCCCCCTGTCTGTTCCCCATCTGTAAATGTGATAATAATACCTCCTACTTAAATCACTGAGGGAGATTGAAGAAGAAGAGCATAATAATAATATCTGAGCACCAAGGGAAAAGAAAATGCTTTGTATAAAGATATGTGAGCTCATATACTGTTTTAAACATTTGCATTACATCTGTTTTTTTTCTGGTTAGCATACATTAATCATATATTCAAATATCAGTAAACTATGAAGCCTGTTTGTTGGAATGTGGCATTAACAATGTGTCACTTGAGTGAGGATGCACTTGGAAAAGCCAACTATTGCATTTATTTCATAGCAGTCACAAATATTTTGGGAGAACAAAAAAGGAGAAAAGGGAGAAAATTAATGCTAATTCGTTTAAGGACTGTAACTACCCTTCTACAACCTATTACTTTCGAGGTATGTTGGGAAACTTAGGTATTGCTATCATTTGGCAGTTTGGAATAGCAGTTAAGGTGCTGACCTAGAACCCAGGAGACCTGTGTTGTAGTCCTGCCTTAGACATGAAAAAACCATCTGGGTGGCTTGGACCAATCACTTTCTCTCTCTCTCAACCCAAGTCCCCTCATGTTGTTGTTTTGGGAAAATAGGAGGAGGAAGGAATATTAGTCTACCTACCATGTTGAGTTATTTATAAATATAATAAAAATGGAGTTATTAAAACAACAAATAACTAAGCAAGTATGTAAATAAATAAACTCAGCTGCAACAGTCTGGATGACTACTAAACAGTGTCAAAGAATGCAAATAAATATGACTTTAAATTTGCTTCTATTTAATGGCCATTTTGATTTTTGCATCCCAGGTGTGATAGCCCTATTTTCTACTCCAATCTTATCCCACTTTTTTTTGGGGGCACCTTTGAGTCAGTTTGGACTCCTGAGAACTTAATAACTACACCAAATGGCTCCCTTTGTCTTATTTTACTGTTAATTATATCTCCATTATCATGGTGGGTCTTCCTTTACTGATGTTTTTTTTTATGAGACCAATTTTTTGGGGGAGGGGCAGAACATAATAGCTCCCAGTATATCTGGTCAGGCTACTGAAATAAACAGTTCAGTTGTTACCCTAGGTTAGATTTCTACCTCTTCCCTTACATTCAATCCAGTGGTGGGATTCAATTTTTTTTTTACTACCAGTTCTGTGGGCGTGGCTTGGTGGGCATGATCTGGCTTGGTGGGCATGGCAGGGGAAGGATACTGTAAAATTTCCATTCCCACCCCACTCCAGGGGAAAGTTACTGCAAAATCCCATTCCCTCCCCACCCCACTAACCTGCTTTCCAGTTCCATTCTCCTGTGCAGGCCAATAAAAGAAGACCCAGCTGATCAGCTGGTACTTGGGAGGCAATGAATAGATGGGGGCAGGGCCAGTCAGAGGTGATATTTGCCAGTTCTCTGAACTACTCAAACTTTCTGCAACTGGTTCTCCAGAACTGGTCAGAACCTGCTGAATACCACCTCTGATTCAATCATTCTTCCAGGAGATCAGAGTGACATTCAGGATTTTCATTCCATTATTTAATTCTCATGGTAACATTGTGGTTAGTTAGGGTGAGAAATGGCCATATCCAGCTTATTCTCTAGACATAACATATTTATGTGGTTTTCTTCATACGTCTTGCACTAAAACTTTCATGTTTCTTTGACACTGCCAGGCTGTCTGTGGGAAGATAGACTCAAAATTCCGAACACCTGGAAGATGGTAGGTTACCAGGCTAATTGCTAATTGCTACTTACTATTATAGGTAGTCCTCAACTTATGTCCATACAGGTTGCCATCAACTTACAACCACAATTAAGCCCAATTTTTTCTGTTGCTAAGCAAAACATTTGTTAAGTGAACTTTGCCCCATTTGTGCCATAGCTGTTAAGTGCATCACCGTAGTTGTTAAATAAGTAACATGGTTGTTAATGGCTTCCCGGTTGACTTTGCTTCCCAGAAGGTCGCAAAAGGGGATCACATAAATTCAGGACACTGTAATCATCATAAGTACAAATCAGTTGCCAGGCATCCAAATTTTGATCACAAAGATGCGGCTATGGTTGCAAATGTAAAAAATGGTCATAACTCACTTTGTTAAGTGCCCTTGTAACTTTGAGTGGTCGCTAAATGAACTGTTGTAAATCAAGGACTACCTGTATTGTCAAATGCTCCAAAATGCTCCAAATGATCTGCTACTAAATTGGACAAGGTGAGGCAAGTTTTTGATGTAGGATGTCCACTAATAATTGCATGTTGCTTCAAGACATCTAACTACTTATAGCAATCAGGATGCAACTCTGAAGGCTTAGTGAGTGGTTTATAACTGCAGAAAGGGGAAAACCATCTTTTGACTGGAAAATGTTCATGATAATATATAGTATATTTTTTTTAAAAAAGCTTTTATATAGTATATTTTTTTAAAAAAAGCTTTTTATAAGGAAATCAAAGAAGTATGGTACAATTGCATAATTTCACAGAAACTCAAAAATGCATATCTAAAAGAAATGTGAGAGTCATTCATATATATATATATATATATATATATATATATATATATATATATATATATATATATATATATACATATATACATTCATAGCAATGAAAAGTAGTTGAGATTATTATTTTTAAAAAAGTAACAGCCATTCCAGACTATTGAATTGACAGCTTGTTTTGACAGCTGCGAGGGGGAAAAATATTTCTTCAGAGAGTAAATATTTTTAAACATTGTATAAAGTTGAATGATGTGAAGATTTCTTTTTAGTAATTTAAAAACTCCTCCCACAAATATTGACTTTGTATATAATAGTAATTGGGGCTACTGCCAATCAGCTGAATCTAAAACTGGCAATATTGTAGATGTTAGAAAGTGTTGTATATGTTTAAAGTTAGAATTAGCTAGGTTGTGCATGTGGGTGGTGATAGGAACACGGAGATGAGAAATGTAGAATTGCAGAACTTTATTGAATGAAAAATATCTTCCAAACTGGAAATGTTTCTTTGGGATTAAACTAAGTAGCAAATGGGAGAAACTGTCCTGTCAGTTGTAACCCGGTTTGCGGGGGGGAGGGGGGGAGTCAGTTGTAAAAGTTAGTTGGGGCTGAACCTTTTCAATTCTAGTCAAAGAAATCCAATTTGATTTGATCAAACAGCTGATTCAACATTTTAGTCAGATCATTTGATTCAAAGACATGATCAATCTAACCACCAATGAACAATATCTTTTATTTTTAATTTTGGCATAATCATAGTTTCCAGGAGCTCTGACTTTCTTATGGCATGTGCAACATGCACATGAGAGAGCCAGGTTTGGCATAGCAATTAAATACCAGGTTAAAACCAAGAAACTGTACGTTCTACTCCTGCCTTAGGCAAGGCAGTCAGGTGATCTCAGGCCAATCACATTTTCTTAGCCTTAGGAAGGAGGCAATAGCAAAACACTTCAGAAAAAGTTTGTCAAGAAAACTTTAGGAATTAAACAACAACAACAACAACAAAGACCCTCCTTTTCTCTCCCTTGATTTGGGGATAAGAAAACAGGGATAAGAACAGGGGTGGGCTGCTACTGGTTCACCCTGGCTTGGGTGAACCCCGTAGCTAGTTTTATGGCTGGTTCGGTGAACTGGCAAATCCCACCCTTGGCTGGCCCCACCCACCCCACCATGCCCCTCCCAGGAGTGCCCATGCTGCCCATTTGGATGCCAGGTAACTGCAGGGCCCACATAGAGACTTGGGGAGGACAAAAATGAGCCTCCCAGAGGCTCTGGAAGGCCAGAAATTTTGGCCCTCCCGGAGGCTCGAGAAAAGCCTCCAGAGCCCAGGGAAGATGAAAACGCCCCCCCACCATATTGCAGGAGTCTGACTAGGCCACGCCCACCATGGCCATGCCCAGCCAGCAACCAGGCAGAGAACTGGTTGCTGATATTTTTGAAGCGCACCCCTGGATGAGAGTTGTTGATAGGCTGTCGTAGTCATGGAAACCTCCAGACCAATAAAAAGGATCCAAACAGATGCAAATATCTACATTACAATTGATTGAAGTTGGCTAGGCTCCTTCAATATTCAGTAATAATTTCTCAGTTCCTTCCCATCATTACAGACTCAATGAGGTGTTTTATATTCCAAAAATGACATCACCTCAAAATCATGATCTGCAGATGCCTTTGCGCACGTGTGGAAGTGCAGAGTGTTGTAAATGCTAGAAATTGGATAGTACAGAAATGCCATTTTGCCAATGCTTCAAAAAGGAATAAAAAAAAAACTTTGCTAAAGTATATAATGATGCAAAGCACCTTTTTGAAGAAGTTTGTATCTAATATTTTACCATCATTATTTATATATCTGCATGAGTACGTATAGAAGAAACTCTTCTACATTTTTTCCAGGAGTTTTGTTTTTCCTAATGATAATAAATCTTTCTTTTTAAATTAGCAAACCCAGAACATTGGCTTCAATTGAAAAGTAAGCCATTGCAATGCTACCATTGCTTCCCTAATTCTTTCTTCAGAATTAGTATAGAAGTCACAGGATTGCATTAACGTGGCATTCAAAAGTCTTTAAATGTTTTAGAAGTTGTATGATTCTTTCCTGCATACAGATAGTCCTCAACTTGTGACTGCAATTGAGCCCAAAATTCCTGTTGCTAAGCAAGACAGTTATTAAGTGAATTTTACCCACTTAACACACTTTCTTGCCACAGTTGGTAAGTGAATCACTGCAACTGTTAGATTAGTAACCCAGTTGTTAAGTGAATCTGGCTTGCACATTGACTTTGGTTCTTTCTTCTCTGGAGGTTGGTGATTCTGACAGGCCCATGGTGTAAAAAGAGAGATTTACCTTTGCCAAAAATAGATGAAGAGGTTCCCCATTACCAGATCACATATCAATTGTTCCAAGGTGAATACCAGATCAAGAGTGTGATCCTCTATATGAATAAAAGGTAGGTTAGGAAGGATAGCCAGATGAGCTAATTCTACTTAAGGCTACATTAACAGAATCTTGCAAGTCTGAAAGTACATTGTTCACTCTCCTCCATAACTCATTTATAGTCTAAGAAACTAATGGGGGTCCTTTCTAAGATGCTCTCTTCTTCCTGTCTCCCAAGATTGCCCATTGACTTTGCTTGTCAGAAGGTCGTGAAAGGTAATCACATGACCCTGGGACACTGCAACCGTCATAAATATGAATCCATTGTTAAATATCTGGATTTTGATCACATGACCATGGGGATGCTGTAATGGTCATAAGTATGAAAAACAGTAATAAGTCACCTTTTTCAGTACCATTGTAATGTTGTAATGGTCACTAAGTGAACTGTTATAAGTCAAGAACTACCCTTATTAGGAAATTACAAGAAGTGTGTTCCATTCTTCAACACACATCTGACATTAGACATTTTCAAGCAACCTTTAAGGGAAAAAAATCTGCATGATGTTTATTTGATTTGACTGTATAATTGTTGAATCATTCAATCTGAGACAGAGCGCAGCTGAAAATGGGCATTTCACAGATGTCAATTTAAAACCATTTCTAACCGCATGAACCAAAACATTAGGGAATCAAAAGCCATCTCCAAAACATGGCTTGAATGGATATTTTTAGATTTCACGAGACTAGATGTGACTGAGGTTTATATGAATTACATTTGTATTAAATATATCACAGCTCAGATTTGCCAAAAAAACAATTTAAACACTGTAAACATCTTCTAAAACACTTCCATAAAGTTTCTAAACACAAGATGGGGATTTCAGATGGCTAGTTTCATTTAATGACACATTTTCATCTCCTGAAAGTTTAATAATCAAGGCACGCCTAAAAGACCAGGCTCTCTATGTAAAATAATAATCAACCCAAAAGATGCTCATCTAAAGAATAGTTTATGGTTGCTTGATTTCCCCACAGTTTTGGGGAGTGCATCTCATAAAGCAATGCAACATCACCCTGGGAATGAATTTCAATCAATACATTTGTACTTTGTCCTGAGAAAAAGAACACATTTTGCTGTGTGTTTACTATATGAGAGTCCCAACTTTTTCAATATTCAGTGGACAATTGACAGAAATTATGCAAATCACATATTTGGCCAATTTGAAGTTTAGTTTAGTTTAGTTTAGTTTAGTTTAGTTTACTTTATAGTCATTGCACCTCGTACAACGAAATCAAACACCATCTTCAGTGCACATCATGACCATGAAAATAAACAAACACACATACTCCACACTCCACACATTGAACCGAAAACCTCCAAGACCACACCAACACTGCACTATACAGTAAAATTCAAAAGAGCTACTGCTCTGTGATAGAAGTTATTTTTCAGCCTATTTGCCCTTGTTTTTATTATCCTGTATTGTCTGCCAGATGGTAATAGTTCAAAAAAAGGGTGCCCAAGATGAGATGGATCTTTGAGAATGTTTTGAACTTTCTTAAGGCAGCAAGAGCAATAAAGCTCTTCCAAAGAGGGGAGAGGGCAACCAATGATCCTCTGGGAAATGATGTTAACCCTTATGTTATTATAATCATAGGAGCATAGAGAAACCAGATCTTTACTATTCTCTGTGACTGCATTGAATTCATGCTTCCTAGAAGAATCATTGCACTGATGAAAAGAAGTGGCTCTATCAGTGATATTTTGGGGGTGGGGGTGGGGGGAGGGAATCAGACCATTATGAATAAATGGGGGCATGCATAAGCACACAAGCTTGCCTACCATCCCTGTCTTACTGTCCCCATTTATCTGTATCTATTTCCTTTGTTCTTGTTTATGTTCATACTTATACTTGTTATCTTGTACATGTTTGACCAATAAAGTAATAAAAATAAAATAAGAAAAAGTGCTTCTTGTTATCTGAGCTTGCCACGTGGTTCTTTCTTCTCTGGGGTGGAGGTGATTCTGATAAGCCCATGGTGTGAAAAGAGAGATTTAGAATAGAATAGAATTCTTTATTGGCCAAGTGTGTGTTGTGGCCCCAATTCCTGAGCCTATGCTGTCAGAGGAAGAGGACCTGGAAGATGAGGAGGAGGAACTGGGAATGCCTTCCTCCCCAGGACCTTCCTCTTGGCAATGCCTTCCTCCCCAGGACCTTCCTCCCTGATAATGCCTCAGGTTCCATCAGACAACTGAGAGGAACAGCCTGAGGTTAATTAGGAGGAAGGCTTATCGAGCAGCCCCTGACAGGGAGTAAAGAGGAAGAGTGTTGGCTCGATTCTAAGCAGCATCGTAGGGAGAAACGTGAGCAGCAATGTAGGAGGCATGGGAGGGTCAGAGAGTGAGCTGAGTCATTGAGCCACACCCCACAGGGGATAAAAGTGGGTGTGTTTTCTCCTGAAACTTTGTACGGGACAAAGTTTAACCTTACTTCAGATTTTCTTTGTGGACTGCCTTGTGATTTTCTGTGAGTAAAATTTTATTTACTATCAGTTCGGACTTGGCAGGCAGGACGTGTTGGAATGCCAAGAATATTATCAGTTCCAAAGAATTAACTCTGTGAAATCCGAGCCAGCTTGCCTGCCTGTGTTTATGTGAGTTTGTACTCTTTCATATTTTGGGAAAGAGGAAAAGCGAGACAGAACAGTGTGGTTGGACACTCAAGGAATTTGTCTTGGTGCAAATACTCTCAGCATACATAAAATTTATCCTTGCCAAAAATAGATGATGAGGTTCCCCATTATCAGATCATATCTCAACTGTTCCAAGGTAAATACCAAATCAAGAATGTGACCCTCTATATGAATGAAAGGTAAGTTAGGAAGGATTGCCAGATGAGCTAATTCTACTTAAGGGTACATTAACAGAATCTTGCAAGTCTGAAAGTACATTGTTCACTCTCCCCCACAACTCTTTTATAGTCCAAGAAACTAATGGGGGTTCTTTCTGAGATGGTATATTCTCCCTGTCTCCCAAGGTCATCACCACATGCTGTTACATTATTGTCCATGATGACCAGGGAAAAGCCCATGATTTTCACTATAGTCATGAATTCCTGGATCAGCTCTGACATCTCTCCCAGAGAGTTGAAATCCTCCAGAACTGACATCTTGAGGGATTGCCCACCAGCTAGAAGCATGGGCAGATATGCTGTTATGTAGCTGAATGAGACCAGCTTCAATTCTTCCCATTTCCAGGGAAGGGAATAAGGAGAACCCAAGGGACTTCCTGAATGCTGTCCATCTAAATACACAGACAAGCTCCAGTATACTTTGTCATAGAGGGACGCGGTGGCTCAGTGGCTAAGACGCTGAGCTTGTCAATCAGAAGGTCAGCAGTTCAGCGGTTTGAATCCCTAGTGCTGCATAATGGAGTGTGCTCCTGTTACTTGTCTCAGCTTCTGCCAGTTCAAAAGCACATAAAAAATGCAAGTAGAAAAATAGGGGCCACTTTGGTGGGAAAGTAACAGTGCTCCATGCGCTTTTGGCATTTAGTCATGCTGGCCAGATGACCACAGTGACATCTTCAGACAGTGCTGGCCCTTTGGCTTACATATGGAGATGAGCACCAGCCCCTAGAGCCAGAAATGACTAGCATTCATGTTCAGGGGAACCTTTACCTTTACCTTATACCTTGTCATTGGCCCTTACTATAAAAGTCAGCCACCAGTGGCCTCAACCATAAGAGAAGGGAGGACAAGTTTGTAGGGATAATATATCTGCAAAGGTTGCACAGTTCAATGAAACTCTCATTTGTTGCAGAATGTATTAAGACATGTAGCCACATTCTGCTACCAGCCTATCTTTGTAAGATGACAAGAATGCCAATATATAGTTCTATATATTGGGAATCCACATACTTTCTGATTATCCCAGTTTGGAAGCCTTTGGGAGTGGAACCTCCTTGAACTGTATAAGGCATTTTTTTTCCTTCTCACAAATACAACACTTTATTGATACTTTTGAAAGTGTGCATGGATGTGTGTATATGTGTGTGTGTTGGTGGGGTGCATGGTGGCCAGGTTCTCTACAATATCAACATCAGTCTTGCATGCAATAGTGTAATTTATTTTGGCAATCAGCAGATGTCTGCATTTGCTCATGTCATCAAGTGTGGGTTGACAGGGAGAGAAAAGGAAATTAAAGTGAGTAATAGCATCTTTCTTTCCTGTTATACTTTCCTATAATTCTTTAAATTCTTCCCTCAAAGCCCAAAGCAATCTGGATTAAAGCAACTGAAGCTTCTGGCATGTCTTATAAATTAACTCATCTAATATTTCACCTAAGAGTCCCATTTTAAATGGTTGGTTAAGCCTCTCTCATCCCAGCCCACATCCTCTTGTAGGCAGTGGATATCTCCATTGGGTATCAGATTCTTGACAAAATTCTGAAAACCAAACCTCAGACACATCACAAAAAGTAGAGAGCTATTCAGATCAGAGATGATTTGAATATGGAAGAGATGCTCCTTCCTTCCTTCCTTCCTTCCTTCCTTCCTTCCTTCCTTCCTTCCTTCCTTCCTTCCTTCCTTCCTTCCTTCCTTCCTTTCTTTCTTTCTTTCTTTCTTTCTTTCTTTCTTTCTTTCTTTCTTTCTTTCTTTCTTTCTTTCTTTCTTATAAAAGCTATTCTGACACTCCAATAATCTGATTCTGTGTCTTTAGTGACAACTGAGAATGTGTATATATATTCACTGTTATTATCAAAATTATCAAAAGTAACAGATGCTGTGTAAAGGCATATAATCTTACATGTAACAAGTAAAATCTACATAAATCCTAATGCAGTCTGAAAATCATAAGTTATTATGAATCATAGCCAGACTTGGTCGATTGAGGAAATTCTCCGGGCTTCAGGAAAATGTACGAAGATGAAAGAGCAGGGAGGCCAGTCAGTATGGTTGGATTCTCCTTACTTACTGTACATTTGTCTGTCAGGCAAGTGGACCCTCAAGGTTGTATGTCTGCAGCTCTCTCAGTCTATCCAAGGTCTCACTGTGTGAAAGAAAAATGTTAATGTGTAAGCAGCCATCCATTCTTGTAAAGTTGTTTTACCTTCTAAGTTTGTTAAAACTTATTTTCAGTTCCAACTGTTGAGCATTACAGATCACCCTCAACTTACAGCTGTTCGTTTAGTGACCATTAGAAGTTACAATGGCATGAAAAAAAATGATTCTGACCATTTTTTACATGACTGTTGCAGCATGAACATGTGATCAAATTCAGTCACTTGGCAAGTGATTCATATTTAACATGTATGCAACGTCTCATGTGATCATCTTTTGTGACCCTTTTGACAAGCAAAGTCAGTGGGGAAGATTCACCTAATAACCATGTTACTAACTTAACTGCAGTGATTCACTTAACTGTGGTGGAAAAAAAAGGTAATAAATGGGGCAAAACTCACTCAACAACCATCTTGCTTTGCAGTGGAAATTTTGGGCTCAGTTGTAGTCAAGGACTACCTGTATCTCACTGTGTTGTAGGATATAATCCGGGTAGATGAAAGCATTTTATAGCCCAAATTAATTTCAATAGAAGAGGACCAAATTAAACATTATTCTCACATTTAACTCAAAGAGACAGCGATGTATTTCTCTGTGACTGTGTTCTTATCTGTGTTATTTTAAAAGAGGTTTGATCTATGTAAAAGCCTCTGATCTCTACTTTTAAGGAATAATTGCAGTTCAATACATAGCAAACATAATGAGGTTTAAAGTTGTTTTCAGTAGCTTTCACACATAATAATGGCATATACATAAGAGATTAGCATATCACCTGAAATATATTTTCTTAAAATCATATTACAGATCTTCTCTTCTTTTACTGCAAATCTATGACAGCAAACACCAGTTAGAAAATAGACAATAATTGTTGTGGGTTTCGATACCTTCTATAGCTGTAAAGTGCCATTCTCAATTAATATGCATTAGTTCAAAGAAAGGCAGCCATTAATATTCATGATTTTGAGTGACAACTTGGCAGTTATTCTAAATGCACATTGAGCTAGACAAGTGTATTTCATTATGAAAATAATCATATGTGGAGGAGGGTGGGAGAAACCCAAACTTTATACAAAGAGAAATGGTTTGGATTCAGGAAAATGTTTTGTTGAATAGTTAATAAATTTCAAAGGAAAGTTAATAGATTCAGAAATATGTTAGAATATATATATGTGTGTCTTCATCATCTTCAGGCTTGCTTCTTCGGCTCTGTGCTTCTCAGAGTGATGTGAGCTTTCAGCTGCTTCTTCCTTCTAACTGCCAGTGGGGGTGTGACTTGACTGGGTGGGGGCTTGGCTGCGTTCCGATTGGGTGGGGTGTGTTCTCATTGGTTGGAGGCTTGGCTGTGTTCTGATTGGTTGGAGGCGTGCTCTGTTCAGGTGGGGGCTTGGCCATGCTCAGGCTAGTACCAGCTGCTGGGGGATTTGAGCTGGTGAGCTGGGATCTTGCTGTTTGGCTTTGAGTTCGTGGTCGTACCACATCTTCATGGTGGGGGTCAGTTCGCTTCATGTATGGCTCAGATGGGTTTGAAGTGGGTAGTGATGCAGCTGCAGTGCGGCTTCTGGTCTGTGGTCGTGTCTCATCTTCTGTGTGAGTGTGAGTCTGATTTTTACGTGGAAGTATGGTGGTGGCATCTTGTGTGGCCCTCGTGGGTGTAGGTCTGGTGTCATTCATCATGTTGGGTACTCGTCTGTTCATGAGGGCGGGTTTCCAAATGGCTGGTAAGCGGGAGGTGTCATCTCTTTTATTCATGCTGTGTGGGCGTTTTCTATCTCTATGGCTTCTCTGATTATTCTGCTGCTGAAGTGTTCAGTTTTGGCGATAGTTCTGGTATTTTTAAAGTCAATCTCATGTCCTGTGGCTTTGAGGTGTTGGACCAGGGAAGAGGTTGGTTCTTCTTTTTTGATTGAGTTCTTATGTTCTTCAACGCGTGTACTTATTCTTCTGTTAGTTTGTCCAATGTATGTGGTGAGGCAGGCAGTGCAAGGGATTTCATATACTCCTTGGTTTTCTAACTCGATTTTGTCTTTAGGGTTTTTTAGGATGGTGGATATTTTTCTGTTTGTGCAGAATGCTGTTTTAATGTTGTGTTTTTGGAGGATCTTGCTGATTTTGTCTGTAGTGCCTTTTATATATGGGAGGAGGGCTTTGCAGTTTTCTTGTTCTCTGTCTTGGATTTTGGTTGGGGTTTCTTTTTGGATTAGGTGGGTGATCTTCTTTCTTTGAAATCCATTGGCTGTTAGTACGTTGGTGAGAGTGTTTAGTTCGGTTTTTAGGTGTTGTTCATCAGCTAAGCATTTTGTTCTGGAGATGAGTGTCTCAGCTACGGAATTGATCTGTGCTGGGTGGTGGTGTGAGAGTGCGTGTAGATAGCGGTTTGTATGTGTTTTCTTTTGGTAGATGGTGTGTCCTAGGGAGCCATTGGGTTTTTTGTATACCAAGACATCTAGGAAGGGAAGTTGATTGTTAGCTTCTGTTTCCATGGTGAATTGTATTTTGGGGTGTAGGCTGTTGAGGTGTGTGAGGAAGTTGTTCAGTTTTTCTTTCCCGTGTGGCCAGATTATGAAGGTGTCATCTACGTATCTGAGCCAGAGTTTGGGTTTGTGATCATATTTTTCTAGAGCTTGTGTTTCAAAGTGTTCCATGTAGAGGTTTGCGATGACAGGTGAGAGGGGTGATCCCATGGGTGCTCCTTCTATTTGTTTGTATTTTTGTCCGTTGTAGGTGAAGTATGTATTGGATAGACAGTGATTGGTCAGATCTAGGATGTGCTGGGGGGTTGTATTTGTTTTGGATGGCTGTCAAGGCTTCTTTTATTGGCACTTGGGTGAAGAGGGATATGACATCGAAGCTCACTAGTAGGTCGCTGGGTTGTAAGTTTTGTTTCTTTATGATCTCGATGAACTGGAATGAGTTTCTTACATGTGAGTTGATGGATTCTGCATAGGGCTGTAGTTGTTTGGCGAGAAATTTGGCTAGGTTTTGTAGAGGTGAGCCTATGGAGCTGACTATTGGTCTAAGTGGAGTTCCTTCTTTGTGTATCTTGGGGAGACCATAAAGCTTAGGGCATCTGGAAGATTTCTCTCTGGGTATGATTCTTTGCTGGATTTCTTCACTGATGGGGAGGCTTTTATTTTGGATCTGGTGGTTTTTTCTAGGTAGGTGGTGGGGTCTGTCTTTAGGGGTTTGTATGTGGGGTCTAGGAGTAGGTTGGTTAACTTGGTTTGGTAGTCAGATGTGTTCATAACCACTGTCGCGTTGCCCTTGTCTGCTGGTAGGATTATTATGCTGGTGTCTTCTTTCAGGTTATGTAGTGCAGTTTGTTCTTCTTTGGATAAGTTGCTTTTGGGTGGTTTGCTAGTGCAGAGGATGTTGGTGATTTCGAGTCTGATTCTATTAGCATCATCAGGGTTGGTTTTGGTCAGGCTGGTTTCAACTCCGCATATGATGGTTTCTGTGGGGATGTGTTTGGGAGCAACAGCAAAGTTGAATCCTTTTGAAAGGACCTTGGTTTCGGCGGTGAGGATCTTGTCTGAGATGTTGTGCACTGTTTGTTTCATGTGTGGCTGTGAGGGGAGAGGAGTTGGTTTCTGGCATTGTTGTAGTTTTCTGAGTTTGTTGGTGTGTGTGTCTGTCTTGAGGGTGGTCTGTGTTTCGGCTCTCCAGACAGCGAGTTGTTTGGATTTGTCCCAAAGTAAGGGGTGAATCTTGTTGCTGAGTCTGAGGTGAAGTGTGAGAAGATCTTTGTTGATTTGGTCTAGGAGAAATCTTTTTGTGTGAAGTTCATTTCTAATTAGGGCCAATTCTGTTCTTTTTAGGATGCGTTTGGTGGCTGCTGTGTGGGTGTGGAATTTTAATTGGAAGCTTGTGGGAATTAAATTTTGATCTCGGCAGTTGCATAGGAATGCGAGGTCACATAAAATGGAAGCTCTTTGGACTTCAAGTTTTTCATAAGTCCTGGTCAGATGGTGGGTTTCCTCCCCGTAGAGGTGCAATATTTGTTTTCTGAGGTTCTCGTGGGTATTTGTATGTGGATCTTTGGTTATTCGGGTTTTCTCCCGCGTAAGATTCAAAGTATGTAGGCAACGTTTTGATGAAGTCTCATTCATCATCTTCAGGCTTGCTTCTTCGGCTCTGTGCTTCTCAGAGTGATGTGAGCTTTCAGCTGCTTCTTCCTTCTAACTGCCAGTGGGGTGTGACTTGACTGGGTGGGGGCTTGGCTGCGTTCCGATTGGGTGGGGGTGTGTTCTCATTGGTTGGAGGCTTGGCTGTGTTCTGATTGGTTGGGGGCTGGCCGTGTTCTGATTGGCTGGAGGCGTGCTCTGTTCAGGTGGGGGCTTGGCCGTGCTCAGGCTAGTACCAGCTGCTGGGGGATTTGAGCTGGTGAGCTGGGATCTTGCTGTTTGGCTTTGAGTTCGTGGTCATGCCACATCTTCATGGTGGGGGTCAGTTCGCTTCATGTATGGCTCAGATGGGTTTGAAGTGGGTAGTGATGCAGCTGCAGTGCGGCTTCTGGTCTGTGGTCGTGTCTCATCTTCTGTGTGGGTGTGAGTCTGATTTTTACGTGGAAGTATGGTGGTGGCATCTTGTGTGGCCCTCGTGGGTGTGGGTCTGGTGTCATTCATCATGTTGGGTACTCGTCTGTTCATGAGGGCGGGTTTCCAAATGGCTGGTAAGCGGGAGGTGTCATCTCTTTTATTCATGCTGTGTGGGCGTTTTTCTATCTCTATGGCTTCTCTGATTATTCTGCTGCTGAAGTGTTCAGTTTTGGCGATAGTTCTGGTATTTTTAAAGTCAATCTCATGTCCTGTGGCTTTGAGGTGTTGGACCAGGGAAGAGGTTGGTTCTTCTTTTTGATTGAGTTCTTATGTTCTTCAACGCGTGCACTTATTCTTCTGTTAGTTTGTCCAATGTATGTGGTGAGGCAGGCAGTGCAAGGGATTTCATATACTCCTTGGTTTTCTAACTCGATTTTGTCTTTAGGGTTTTTTAGGATGGTGGATATTTTTCTGTTTGTGCAGAATGCTGTTTTAATGTTGTGTTTTTGGAGGATCTTGCTGATTTTGTCTGTAGTGCCTTTTATATATGGGAGGAGGGCTTTGCCGTTTTCTTGTTCTCTGTCTTGGATTTTGGTTGGGGTTTCTTTTTGGATTAGGTGGGTGATCTTCTTTCTTTGAAATCCATTGGCTGTTAGTACGTTGGTGAGAGTGTTTAGTTCGGTTTTTAGGTGTTGTTCATCAGCTAAGCATTTTGTTCTGGAGATGAGTGTCTCAGCTACGGAATTGATCTGTGCTGGGTGGTGGTGTGAGAGTGCGTGTAGATAGCGGTTTGTATGTGTTTTCTTTTGGTAGATGGTGTGTCCTAGGGAGCCATTGGGTTTTTTGTATACCAAGACATCTAGGAAGGGAAGTTGATTGTTAGCTTCTGTTTCCATGGTGAATTGTATTTTGGGGTGTAGGCTGTTGAGGTGTGTGAGGAAGTTGTTCAGTTTTTCTTTCCCGTGTGGCCAGATTATGAAGGTGTCATCTACGTATCTGAGCCAGAGTTTGGGTTTGTGATCATATTTTTCTAGAGCTTGTGTTTCAAAGTGTTCCATGTAGAGGTTTGCGATGACAGGTGAGAGGGGTGATCCCATGGGTGCTCCTTCTATTTGTTTGTATTTTTGTCCGTTGTAGGTGAAGTATGTATTGGATAGACAGTGATTGGTCAGATCTAGGATGTGCTGGGGGGGGTTGTATTTGTTTTGGATGGCTGTCAAGGCTTCTTTTATTGGCACTTGGGTGAAGAGGGATATGACATCGAAGCTTTATGACTTTAAAAATACCAGAACTATCGCCAAAACTGAACACTTCAGCAGCAGAATAATCAGAGAAGCCATAGAGATAGAAAAACCTCCACACAGCATGAATAAAAGAGATGACACCTCCCGCTTACCAGCCATTTGGAAACCCGCCCTCATGAACAGACGAGTACCCAACATGATGAATGACACCAGACCCACACCCACGAGGGCCACACAAGATGCCACCACCACACTTCCACGTAAAAATCAGACTCACACCCACACAGAAGATGAGACACGACCACAGACCAGAAGCCGCACTGCAGCTGCATCACTACCCACTTCAAACCCATCTGAGCCATACATGAAGCGAACTGACCCCCACCATGAAGATGTGGCATGACCACGAACTCAAAGCCAAACAGCAAGATCCCAGCTCACCAGCTCAAATCCCCAGCAGCTGGTACTAGCCTGAGCACGGCCAAGCCCCCACCTGAACAGAGCACGCCTCCAGCCAATCAGAACACGGCCAGCCCCCAACCAATCAGAACACAGCCAAGCCTCCAACCAATGAGAACACACCCCCACCCAATCGGAACGCAGCCAAGCCCCCACCCAGTCAAGTCACACCCCACTGGCAGTTAGAAGGAAGAAGCAGCTGAAAGCTCACATCACTCTGAGAAGCACAGAGCCGAAGAAGCAAGCCTGAAGATGATGAATGAGACTTCATCGAAACGTTAAGAAAATATATATGTTGTGGCTCCGATTCCTGAGCCTGTGCTGTTAGAGGAAGAGGACTTGGAAGATGAGGAGGAGGAACTGGGAATGCCTTCCTCCCCAGGACCTTTCTCTCTGGCAATGCCTTCCTCCCTGATAATGCCTCAGGTTTCATCAGACAACCGAGAGGAACAGCCTGAGATTAATTAGGAGGAAGGCTTATCGGAGCAGCCCCTGACAGGGAGTCAAGAGGACGAATGTTGGCTTGATCCTAAGCAGCGTCATAGGGAGAAACGTGAGCAGCAACACAGGAGGCGTGGGAGGGTCAGAGAATGAGCTGAGTCATTATATCCCACAGGGGATAAAAGTGGGTGTGTTGTCGGCTGGAACTTTGTACGGGACAAAGTTTGATCTTACTTCAGGTTTTCTTTGTGAATGAGTTTTGTGGTCTGCCTTGTAATTTTCTGTAAGTAGCTTTTTACTTGTTATCAGTTTGGACTTGGCAGGCAGAGCATGTTGGAATGCCAAGGACATTTTCAGTTCCAAAGAATTAACTCTGTGAAGTCCAAGCCAGCCTGCCTGCCTGTGTTTGTGTGAGTTTGTACTCTTTCATCTTTTGAGAAAGAAGAAAGGTGAGACAGAACATTTATATATATATTCTCTGCTCAAAAAAATAAAGGTAACACTTAAACAACACAATGTAACTTCAAGTCAATCACACTTCTGTAAAATCAAACTGTCCACTTAGGTAGCAACACTGATTGACAATCAATTTCACATGCTGTTGTGCAAATGGAATAGACAACAGGTGGAAAGCATACGCAGTTAGCAAGACATCCCCAATAAAGGAGTGGTTCTGCAGGTGGTGACCACAGACTACTTCTCAGTTCCTATGCTTTCTGGCTGATGGTTTGGTCACTTTTGAATGCTGGCGGTGCTTTCACTCTAGTGGTAGCATGAGACGGAGTCTACAACCCACACAAGTGGCTCAGGTAGTGCAGCTCATCCAGGATGGCACATCAATGCGAGCTGTGGCAAGAAGGTTTGCTGTGTCTGTCAGCATAGTGTCCAGAGCATGGAGGCACCATCAGGAGATGTGGAGAAGGCTGTAGGAGGGCAACAACCCAGCATCAGGACCTCTATTTCCGCCTTTGTGCAAGGAGGGACAGGAAGAGCACTGCCAGAGCCCTACAAAATGACCTCCAGCGGGCCACAAATGTGCATGTGGCTGCTCAAACGGTCAGAAACAGACTCCATGAGGGTGGTATGATGGCCCGACGTCCACAGGTGGGGGTTGTGCTTACTGCCCAACACTGTGCAGGACATTTGGCATTTGCCAGAGAACACCAAGATTGGCAAATTCACCAATGGCGCCCTGTGCTCTTCACAGATGAAAGCAGGTTCACACTGAGCACATGTGACAGATGTGACAGGGTCTGGAGATGCCGTGGAGAACATTCTGCTGCCTGCAACATCTGCTGTCTGCAACATCCTCCAGCATAACCGGTTTGGCTGTGGGTCAGTAATGGTGTGGGGTGGCATTTCTTTAGAGGGCCGCACAGCCCTCCATGTGCTTGCCAGAGGTAGCCTGACTGCCATTAGGTACCGAAATGAGATCCTCAGAGTCCTTGTGAGATCATATGCTGGTGCGATTGGCCCTGGGTTCCTCCTAATGCATGACAATGCTAGACCTCATGTGGCTGGAGTGTGTCAGCAGTTCCTGCAAGATGAAGGCATTGATTCTATGGACTGGCCCGCCCGTTCCCCAGACCTGAATCCAATTGAGCACATCTGGGACATCATGTCTCGCTCCATCCACCAACGCCACATTGCACCACAGACTGTCCAGGAGTTGGGGGATCCAGGTGTGGGAGGAGATCCCTCAGGAGACCATCTGCCATCTCATCAGGAGCATGCCCAGGCATTGTAGGGAGGTCATACAGGCACATGGAGGCCACACACACTACTGAGCCTCATTTTGACTTGTTTTAAGGACATTACATCAAAGTTGGATCAGCCTGTAGTGTATTTTTCCATTTTAATTTTGAGTATAACTCCAAATCCAGATCTCCATGGGTTGCTAAATTTGATTTCCATTGATAATTTTTGTGTGATTTTGTTGTCAGCACATTCAACTATGTAATGAACAAAGTATTTAATAAGAATATTTCATTCATTCAGATCTAGGATGTCTTATTTTTGTGTTCCCTTTATTTTGGGGGGCAGTGTATATAAGCTTCTATGGCATTAGCAATAGCACTTAGACTTATATAATGCTTCACAGCCCTCTCTAGGGGTTTACAGAGTCAGCATTTTCCCCCAGCAATTTGGGTCCTCATTTTACCCACCTTGGAAGGGAGGAAGGCTGGGTCAAACTTGAGCTGGTAAAGATCAAGCTACTGGCAGTCAGCAGAATTAGTGTGCAATGCTGTATTTTGATCACGGCACCAGCATAGTTCCTATAACTGTGCCCTACATGAATATTGCAAGTTGTAGCAATATCAGCAACTGATTGAAATTTAATGCATTAATACAAACCTTTTTTTTTTAATGTATTAAGCTTTAAAAATAACCTTTATATTCACCAACAGAACTGTGAGTATAGTTGTTTCCTTCTATGGTACATGGCATATTTAATCAGCATTGACCATAGCAATGATTCTCTCCAGAAAATGGATTGATCCAAAAGGTATAAGATGGCTCCAGGGAATTTTTTTAGCTAATATAGGAAGATGTTCTAGGCAGCTGAAGCAATTCTTTTTGTGTGTGTCTCATTTTATAGCCCTTTCAATCCTTTGGAATCCATCTGAGCTAAGCTAATAAACATACACAAAGAGATTTAAAGTAATTATGGGGCACTGGCAATCCATGAGATTTCCACATCATAAAAAAAAATGGTCAGCCTTTTTTATTCTTTCCAACCCATTTTTCCCCATTTCTTTGTAAGCAACATAATCATCTGAAAAACAGAATAGAATAGGAATGTATTTGGTATGAGGTTAAGAATTCCCCGGGCTGATCAACTAATTTGATAAAGTATTTTGCTTATAATATGCCTTAATTCCGGACTCTCAAACTTCTGGCCCGTGCTGGCCACACCCAGCCCTGTTTTAGCAAAGGGGAAAAAAGTCCCGATATGTCATGTGATGCTACCATGACGACATGAGTTTGACACCCCTGCCTTAATGAATATTATATTTAAACAGTAAATATTATTTTAATATACTGCTATTTTAATGCACTACCAAAATTTTAATTTTTAAGTATTTAAATTTAAGACCTTTTATTGATAAAACACTTTATTGCATTGTTTGTTAAGGTTATAGGTCGGTGCCATTAATTGGCTTCATTAATTCTGTAATGTAATAATAATTCCAAAATATTATTCTAAATGTGATGTTTCTTAGGAAATATCTGTATTAATCATGCTGTTAGACAGAACTTCAAATGCTTCTGAGATTATTTGTTTGGTCTTTAAGTGAATGTATGTTTGTATTCACTGAATATTTTTTAATCAAGAGCAATAGACTCTGTGAGTCCCTGTTTACTTGTCTTCTCCTCCTCCATGTGCTTTACTAAATGGCAGATAATTTGAATGTTAGTACAAAGGGTGGGAGCTTTTGCTTAGAGTCAGTGCTGATTTGGTGGCACATAATCAATCAAGCAAGC
The DNA here is from genome assembly GCF_049901735.1 of Notechis scutatus. Lineage (NCBI taxonomy): Eukaryota > Metazoa > Chordata > Lepidosauria > Squamata > Elapidae > Notechis > Notechis scutatus. The sequence continues at coordinate 112,766,041 of NC_142009.1, read as the reverse complement.
AAGCAAAACCAGGGAAGGAAGTGCACATTAACAATAAGTTGGACCAATTAAATTTAATTAATATTGCATCTGCCTACCTTTCCAAAAGTAGTGAAGCAGAATGGAAAATTACCAGAAAAGTATTCTTATAATTAGCAGAAGTTCTTAGCTTTGCTTAATACAATGTTGTGTAAACCACGAAATTACTAAACCAAAGAACTAGACATGTTCCAATAAACAAGGGTGGGTATGGAAAATAACAGATGGTGTAAGATAAGAACAAATGACTAATTAGACTTACTTCTCTTTTCTGTAGTGCATAGGTTATGGTATAGCTTGATAAGAGAAATGCCCTGGGCTAGGCTGAGGCTGTGAGATGTATAAAAGTAACACCTCAGGAAGAGCCGGAGGTTCAGAATTTGCCATGCTAATGCTCTGAACCTTTTGCACAAATAAACCTGTATTCACCTACCCTTCGTGGTCTTGTGTCCTGATTTGGACACAGGATCTGCTGCAACATTTATGGTGACCCAGATGGGACACAAGGGGCCCTGAGGCCCGCTGAAGGGTCCACCCCAGGTGCCAGTGCTTCTGTGAGTTGAAGGGAACATCCCCGGCGCCATTGGTCCTTTGAATCCGAGGGACTTCCCGATACTGCTGTGTTCTGGCGATGGCAGTTGACACCTCCAAGAACCACTGGTGAAAGGTGAGGAGACCAGGACATCTTCCAGCTGGCCGGTGGAGAAGGAACACACCTGCAGGCAAGTATTGGACTTGGGAAGCAATCCCTCCCTGTAGGCAGGGACGGAGGAGAGGACTGATCACCCTCTCTTAAACTAAGGTGGGAGGACTTCTCAGGAATGATTGAGGTAAGCGGCTACTGCAGTTCCCATTGGTGACTGTGAGTGTCCAGCACCGTGGGCCAGTAGAAAGCGAGTGGCATCCACAGTTCCCATTGGAGACCGTGTGCACCCGGCTCCCTGGGTCGGACGTGAGTGTGTGGAAATCCCTGGTGTTACCAAGAGAGGAAGGACCCCATACCTTCTTCTAACCCCTCTTCCCAATAGTCTTGTCTGGTGACCTGAGTGGCTCATGGGAGGTGGAGAAAGTGTGCCCCTAATTCCATTGGGGTGTATGCTAAAACATTTTAAGGAAGCATATGAATCTCAGGACTATGGTCTTAAGTGGAGTAGACATAAACTGCAGGTGTTTTGTGAGGGAGAATGGCCAACATTTGGAGTAGGGTGGCCAGCCATAGGTACTTTAGACACCTCTATAGCAGTACAGGTTCATCAGTTAGTATTCCATCCTACACTAGGACACCCAGACCAAGCTCCTTACATAGATGTCTGGCTCGTTCTATTAAACCACCCTCCACCATGGCTTAAAAAATTCAAAATGCAATGGTGCAGGCTCCTAGTGTCACGAACTTTACCATTGACCAAACTAAAGAAGTCCACCCCAGTCATGCCTAGCTGCCCAGAAGAACTACCACATCCACCCCCATACGTACCCCCTCTTGGCTTAAGAAGGATGTCAGATGAGGGAGAATCCTCTGGGGCATCAGGATTAATAGCCCGACTAGACCGGATATCCACCTTCATGAGAAGCCCCGGGGATCCACCAGATACGATAGATCGATTGGCCCAAGCCGATCTTTCACCCCCAGGGACCTCTACCCAGGGAGACCCCCAGATAGGCCCCCAGGTAGACCCTAAACAAGAGGCTGAAGCAGTGGCAGCAAGGACAAGAGCCAAAACAGAACAAACGTCCCTGATAGCACTGCTTAGGCAGGTTGACCAGCTGGTAACAGATCATGAGGACCCCACAGCATTGGTCACCTTACCATTGTTCCAACATGTACCATTCACTACATCAGATTTGCTTAACTGGAAACTATGCTATGGCCCCTTTAGTGAAAAACCTACAGAAGTAGCAGATTTAGTGAAAACTATAGTGGACACACACAATCCCACTTGGATGGATCTCCAACAACTAATGGGGACTCTGTTTAATCCGGAAGAAAGGGAAAAGATTAAGAATGCAGTAACTGAGATATTAAAGCCTGATGTCAGGGCAGATGGGAATCTAGCAGCACATGTTGAGGCTCACTTTCCATCCCAAGATCCTAAATGGAATCCTTACAACCATATGGACCATTTACGAGACTACCAGTCAATAGTTGTGCGAGCCATCCATTTGGCAGGAAAGCCTACAGTGAATATGTCGAAACCCTCCTTGGTGTTGCAGGAGCCCACCAAAAGCCCTGAAGCATTTTATGCCCGTCTTATTGATGCTTACCGCATGTATACTCCCATAGATCCCACTGATCTGGAAAATGCCCGAATGTTGACAATGGCATTTATCTCACAAAGTACCACAGACATACGCCGTAAATTACAAAGACTTGAGGGAGCACTAGGTAAGCCCATGAGCGAGCTAATGGAGGTGGCATGGAAGGTTTTTGTAAACAGGGAAAAAGAGGAAGAGCGGAAGAAAGATCAAAAATTGCAAAGAAAAGCTGAATTAATGGTGGCAGCTATGATGTGGACCCCAAAGGATAGAGGAGGCAGCCAAGCAAGGGGCAACAGATCAGGGTTAGGACATAACCAGTGTGCTATTTGTAAGAAGGAGGGACATTGGAAGGGTGAGTGTCCAGAAAGGAACAAAGAAGAGAGGCCAGAGGGAAGAAGAGGGAATTTCCGAGGAGGCCTCCGAGGACCCCCGAGAGGAAGCTGAGGAGGGCAAGGTTACAGGAAAGGATTTGAAAGAACCCCTCTCATAGGCTTGGCAGAGGTGGAAGAATGGGACTGAAACTGACCGGGTTCAGATTGCCTCCCAGAACCTATGGTCCGGCTAAATGTAGTAGGCAAACCTATTACCTTCCTAGTAGACACTGGAGCCACACGGTCAGTCCTAACCCAGCCCCTAACCCAGGCCTCCCCCCACACCATTAATATCCAGGGGGCAACAGGAAGTATTTTACATCACCCCTTTTTGGAGCCCCTCATGTGCACAACTAAAGGACAAACCATAACACATCAATTTGTATATATGCCAGACTGCCCTATCCCACTCCTGGGGAGGGATTTGTTGTGCAAACTTCGAGCTCAGATCTCATTTGAAGAGGATGGAACAACGACACTGGGATATGGGAAGATAAACGTAACAATACCCAGAAAAGAAGAGTGGAGGTTCACGGTGGCCAGGGACAGGGGACGGGGAGATGAGGATGAATGGAAGCAATTCAATATTCCACATTTGTGGGCTGAAGATAACCCCCCAGGCTTTGCCAGTCACCACCCTCCCATCATAGTGGAAGAGCTACCAATGAAAGCGCCTGTCAGAATCCGACAACGGGCATACCCCAGGCATATTATACAGGCAATTCAAGAAATTATTGATCTATACTCGAGATACCATATTCTGGTGCCCACCGAGTCCAAATGGAATACCCCAATATTACCCATGCCAAAGGGGAAAGGTAGGTTTAGGCCAGTTCAAGACCTCAGGGTCGTTAATTTGGCCACTGTAACCATCCATCCGGTGGTCCCAAATCCATATGTCATTTTAGGCTTGATCCCCCAGACTGCTAGTTGGTTCTCAGTCATAGATTTAAAGGATGCTTTCTTTACAATACCTATACATGAGAGCAGTCAGCACTTATTTGCATTTGAGTGGGAAAGCCCTTTAACTGGCCGGAAGCCACAGTATACATGGACCAGATTGCCCCAAGGGTTTAAAAACTCACCTACCCTTTTTGGGGCTGCCTTAGCTAAAGACCTAGAAGCTTTAACTATACCCTCTCCTGATGTGGTGTTGCAGTATGTGGATGATCTGTTGATTACTGGACACACAAAAGATACTTGCTGGAAAAACACACATGAGTTGTTACTCCTATTGCAAGACCTGGGATATAAGGCCTCTAAGAAAAAAGCACAGTTGGTTTTAGAAAAGGTCCGATATTTGGGTTATGATATAGAACAGGGGAAACGTACTTTAGGTCATGAACGTAAAGAGGCTATATGTCAATTCCCGACACCTAACAACAGGAGAGGCTTGAGAGGGTTTTTGGGAGCCGCAGGTTTTTGTCATATCTGGATCCCTAATTTCAGCCTCATTGCAAAACCCCTTTATGAAGCTACCAAAGGGCAGGATAAGGAGCCGTTACATTGGGGAACACAGGAAGCCACTAGTTTCTGATTGCTCAAGCAAGCGCTGTTGCAAGCCCCCAGTCTAGGCCTCCTGGATTTGGATAAGCCATTTCAATTATTTGTAGATACTAAACAGAATGTAGCAGTAGGTGTCCTCACCCAGACCATGGGAACATGGTATCACCCTGTAGAATATCTGTCTAAACAGCTGGATAACGTTGCAAAAGGATGGCCTGCGTGCCTTAAGGCTGTAGCTGGGATGGCTATCTTAACTCAGGAAGCAAGTAAACTGACTTTTGGACAACAGCTTGACATTTATACTCCCCATGCCCTTAAAGCAGTTCTGGAAACGAAGGGCCATTTGTGGCTAACCAGCCCCCGAATGTTGAAGTACCAAGGCTTAATCACTCATAATCCTATGATTAATATTATACAATCCACTGCATTAAATCCTGCTACATTATTGCCTGAACCAAACTCAGAAGCCACTCACGATTGTATCCAAACAATAGAGGAAACATATGCCAGCTGCCCTGACATGACTGATGTACCCCTTCCTTCTCCAGATTACACCCTATATACAGGCGGTACCAGCTTCATACAGGAAGGAATTAGATGGGCAGGGTATGCAGGGTATGCAATCAATTTACCTCTCCCAATCACAACAACTGGGTCATTTAGCTCTGACTACATAAAGAGATTTCCTCTGTGGTGTTATTGTCCCCAACTTCAGCTGGTATGAAAGGAACTCAGTAGTGCCTCCATATTGCTTTGTTGTTTGTGAATGTGTTAGTTTCCCTGACTTGCGCAGATTTTTCTTGACAGATTTTTCCTCTGGTCCTGGCACCTAATTTTCACACCTGGATCTGTATGACTCACCATGATTTAGGGAGGTGAAGGTGTCTTCATAATAAATGCATTTAACCATACGATTTTTATTTAACCTGTATCTTTTGCTTATTTCAATTCACTTTATAGTGCATCTTTTTTCTGTATGTATCCAGAGTTGAGTGTCATGAATGAAGGCAAATTTTCAGAAGTCATTCTTGCTGACACAGACATGATTATTAGCACACTCAGGGCTTCAGGATTCCAGATTTTTTTAACCATCTTTTTACTATTCTGCCTGTCCTGTACAAATACTGTACAAATGCTGTACAAAGGCAGATAGATAACCTCCACAAAGCATCCATACAAAATCTCTTTTATTGGTTCATCAGGCATCCCCATCAACTCACAGTTATGACAAGGTTCTTCTTAATGTCCAATCCCTTGCATATCTTTCTTTATGGGTAAAAAGATGGTTATCTCTTTCATCCCATATCATAGAGACAGGGGGTAACTGCTACCACAAGGCTGTGTGTTCAGGCGAGAGTGAAGAAACCTCCCCCAACCCACCAAGAGTCAATTCAGTGACCAATCAGGGTTAGAGATGTGGCCACATGAACATGTACTACACTTCCCAGGATACCTTAACTACATTTACCATGTTGCATTCTCTTAAGGGAACAGCTCACAATTCCTAACTAACTATCCCAAATCCCATTAACTCTAAACTGTCTGGACACCACACACACCCACAATCTTGGAACTGTCAAGCACCAAAATTTTGATCAGTGGGGATGGTGCAATTGTCATAAGACCAGTGGTATGTCACTTTTTTTTAGTGACATTGTAATTTCGAATGCTCACTTGTGGACATAAGTTGACGACTACCTGTATAGAAAATGATTTAGTTAAATTTAGGCTATACTTATTTTTTTGTATAATTGCATTTATCAACAAGAATAAAATACAAAACAAAAAACCAAACATCCGACAATAATGATGGAAAAAAATATTGTGTACAAAAAAAAGGGAAAAGAAAAAAAAATAACACCCCAAAAGTCAAATAGATCTCATGTTAAACATAAAGAATCCACTGAGGCTGGATGCTGAAAAATATATAAAAAAAACCTTGTTGCTTCTCCTTCCCTTGGTTTACAAACAGTTATAAGCTTTCCCATCCTTCATTAATGAATATACTTCATTAAATAAATCTTTGAATCCCTCTGCTAACCATCTGTTATTATATTTAAGACTCAGAAAGTCCACAAATGGCTTCCAGTCTCTTATAAAGCTTTGTTTCTAATCAAGGCAGTTAATTTTGCCATCTCTGTTATTTGATCAGTTTTAAAAATCCACTGTTCAACAATCAGCATCTTTTTTTCCTTTCCATTGCTTAGCAAGTACAATCCTCACAACCGTCATCATATAAAGAAATAGTGCCCCAAACTGTTTTTGATTGGTTTATCCATAATACCAGTTTCATCTTTTAAAATCCTCACAACTGTGGATGTATGTTATGTGGGGAGGTCACTAAGACATGGGGTTTGCAGGTTAATACATATTGTTGTAATCTTTGGACTATCGTATTATTAAGAGCTTGTAGTTGTTGCATTCTAACTGTATCAGAAATCTATACAGTATTTTGAATATTTAGACGAAGTAGATTGGGGACCCGGCCATATAATAATTCAAATGGTGAAAGTGAGACACCTCTCTGAGGAGCACACCTGACAGCAACCAGAGCCAAACTCAAAGCACCTGGCCATTTAAGGTGGGTTCCCTGACATATTTTGGCCAATTTTCCTTAATAGTTCTGTTGATTCTCTCAACCCTGCCTCCAGAGGGGGCATGGGAGCTACAATGGAGTTTCCAAATGATACCCAATATCTTAGCTAATTGCTGAGTGGCCTTGTGGATAAACTCAGGACCATTATCTGATGAAATTCTAGAAGGTAGGCCATATCTAGGGATTATGATGTGGAGTAGTGCCCTGGCAACTTCAGTAGCCTTCTTTGTGCGGGTAGGGATACACTCAGGCCATCCTGTGTAGGTACATACAATGACTAGCAGTGCATTGTAGTAGCCAGAACAGTAGGACCAACACATGTGGCATAGATCCTAGGGAACACAAACATACTAGGGTATCCTTTCCTTGCATTCATAAATGCTAGTAAAAAGATTGAATAATGTTCATCCAAACAGGTCAACTGTTAACTTTAGTATCTTTCTGGACCATATTGATGGCAGAGATGTATCATCCAGTATTAGGAAATCATTCTAGTCATTCTTAGAAGTTGGGACTGGATCATTTACCATGACATTTAGTTTTCAATGTCCATTTGTTTGTTCTGATTTATAATGCATCTTTCTACTTCAAGCACATGGCCCCTGATAATTAATATTTGTAAGGAACAATTACTTTCCCCCAAATCTAGGGTGAATGTAGAGAATATTTTTATTACGTTCCTAAGGATGATAAATTTTAAACATTTCTAACCAGACTAGGAATGACAACACACAAAAAAGGGATGTATTAGTGTAATTGGCATTTCGTTGCATATAAAATTGCCCCAGAATATCATCCAGCGTTTACACCCACAGGTAGAACTGATGAGAAAATCAACTCTACAACAAGCCTAAAATGATTTCTAATGAAATTGGCTATAACAACAGAATCTTGCAAGTCTTCTTGTGTTGTACCTTGTAAAGGGCTGTAAGTATAACCTTGAGGACCCTGGAGGAAGAGGCTAAACCAAGACATGGCAAGATAAAAGAAATCTGAGTCAAAAGCAGAAATGTAATTTGAGAAAAAGTCTCAGAGTTGATCCCTCCTAGTTTTCTTAAAGATAAAAGGAAGGAACAGGGAAGCGCTCAGACTTGCAAGATTCTGTACTACAACTCTATCATAAAAATGGCAATGGAAAGCATTCATAACTTTGGTTTCCTAGTCTGATTTGCCGCAAAGGGCTGACATACCTCCTCCTCCTTGTAGTTCAACAAATTAGGCAGGTGTCTGCCTGAGCAGTTACTAAAAGTTTCAGCCCTTTTTACATAAGTGGTACTTTTTGGATTTTCCCTACTTACTGTGCATAGAATACATGTGATGATAGTAGAGCAGTACTAGTCTGTTAACTCCCTGAACTAGTACCTTTAAGAGTGGGGGAGAGGCCATATTTCTATGATACAACTATACCTCCCAGGTACATGCTAACATATGGACATTCATTAGTGCAATCCTTGGTAGCTTTAAGGGCTGATATAGCAATAGCAATAGCCCTTTGTATTATACACTGCTTTATAGTGCTCTACAGCCCTCTCTAAATGGTTTACAGTAGGGTCTCCAACCTTGGCCACTTTAAGGCTTGGGGACTTCAACTCCCAGAGTTGGAGACCCCTGTTTTGCAGAGTCAGCATATTGCCTTCAACAATTTGGGTCATCATGGAAGGCTGAGTCAACCTTTTAGCCTGATGAGATTCGATCTGACAAATTGCAGGCAGCTGGCTGCAGCAGAAGTAGCTTGCAGTAATACACTCTAACCACTGCACCCCCAAGGCTCAGTGTATATTAAGCTATGGGAGCCAGTTTGGTACAGCTCTATCAGACTAGAAACCAGGATGCTGTGCATTCTAGCCCTGCCTTAGGCACAAAACCAGCTGGGTTACCTTGGACCAGTCTCTCTTTCTTGGCCCTAGAGAGAAGCAATAGCAAAACACTTCTGAAAAACCCTGCCAAGAAAACTAAAATAACTTGTCCAGGCTGCTCAGAGAAGAATTGAATACACACACACTAACACAGAGACACTATGTGAAGGATAGGGGCTGGTGCTAACACCTCTATCTGACATTTGCTATCAATCACAGACAATAATATTCAAATTAGACCAGGGGTGGGGAAACATGATCCTTTTATGACTGGAGGACTTCAACTCCCAGAATTCCTAAGCCAGCCATTCAACCACTTCGGGAGAGGTGGTAGGGATTATTTGAATTGGTAAAAAATCATCCCGGGTTGCTATTACTATTATATCAAGTATACCAAGCCACGCCCACAGATCCAGTAGGGAAATTTTTTGAATTTCACCCCTGACTTGTATGTATGTAACTAACTACTCCCCCCACTGCATTAAACAAGAGTATTCTTCTTTTTATATAATGTGAACTTAAAGGCCTCACACAAAGCCAGATTGTTGATCATTCTAACTGCAACTTCTGGCTTTCAAAGAATACAAGTGTTGCTTTTTTCTTCTTCTTTCCTTAGCAGGAGGGAAGCTTGTTTGAGAAAGATTTGCATTGCATTGAACCATGTCCTCCCGGAGCATGAGTTTGAGGCTGTGAACATTGCTGCCAGTCTCATGTTCAAAATGTGATGAAGGGCAAATGAAAATTATGCTCAATAGCCAAACAAGCTGCTAAAAATGTCAAACAGCCCTCCACTTGGAAATTAGTAGAGCGAATAACAAACACAAGGTGATAGGTGGAACACTATCACAACAATGCTACTGAGTTTGAAATATGCTTCTGCAGAGGGAGGAGTACAGACTCTGAATCTAAATAGGTGAAGTAGGGATGGAGAATCTAGCTGTACTATATGTTGCACTAATAAAAATTGAATATAAATGTTGAATTCTTTGTTCTGATAAAGCATCAAAAAAGAACCTAACCCTTACCATTGCCAGGGGTTGGGATACTCAAATAAATAAGAAGTTACTAAACCTATTCTGGATTATTAAATTATTCCTCTCTGTATCAACATGTCTACTCATATTTTTCCCCCATTTACGTTGGTAAAGGTTATGGACAATGATACATTTTAGTAAAGAAATTTCTAAGAATGTGTATGATTTAGCATTTTGACAGAAGCATTGCCCTTTGTCTCTCCTGTCATCTGTTCAAACTTATATACTCTAAAAGAAAAAGCTAACATAAGAAAGTCAGACTTGTTCTTCTGAAACATTCTACACTTGACTGGGAACTTCATTAAAATATATGTAATATTATTTAAAACATATGATTGGTATTGATATTTTGTTTTTCCAGAAGAGAAAAAAATAATATGGGTGCTTGAAGACATTAGAATGGGCCCATAGCCTGACAGGTTAATTTTTGTATTTTGTATTATTTTATATCACAAAGACTTTTTGAGCCTGCCAATGAGGTTTTCATGTCAAACTAAATCATCCATTCTAAGTGACAGCAGAATGACCTCATCACTCCACAAAATTCCAGAGAACTGTGAGGAAAAGGGGGGGGGAGGCACAAAGGTGAAAACCAACAAAATTGTCAAGTAGCCATATAGTCGCTTAATACTCAGCGTAATGGAGAAAGCTGTTGCTTTGATGTAAATTTGTGCTTAGTGCACAAAAAACATTCTCAGAGGTTTTATATCAATGTCAGGCTGGTACCTACTATGGATTCAAAGCTTGTGATGAATTCTGATTCAAATATATAATATATTCATTTCCTGAAGGTTTCTTTTTTCTTTTTTAAAGGGCTTTGTTTCATTAAATTATAGCCTTTAGCAGCATTTCAAAATACAATGTGTGGCATTTTGTTTAACATTTTATTTTGTTTAAAAATGGCTGTGACTTTATTTGTAAAAAAAAAATAGAAGGAAAGGAAGAAGTCCGCTGAAATGATGCATATTGGGGGATACCACATCTTAAGTACCCAGATTTATTGATGGAGTTTGAAATGCTATGATTGACTGGGATATATGAGTAGTGGTTGAAAGCTCAATGAAAAGATCATGCTATCAAGCCTGGTTTAAAGGCTTTCCCTGTGTTTCTTGTCTCTCTCTAGCTTCAAACATTGGCAACAGGGCAAAAACAGTAAATCTTCCACAGTTGCTTAAGGTGACATAACCTCATATATAAAAATGGGTAATGAATTTTATAAATTAAATTAGTATTGGAAGAATAGTTTTACCCTTCCATTATCTTCTGTTTCAGTTTTAGCAATGAATGAAAGCAATGTGACAAAAGAAAATTCAATTCTACTTGTTTAAATAAAGAACAAATAAATAAGCAAATTCAGTAGCACTAGAAATATTGTGACATTTGGACTCATTCTACGGCATGACTGTAGACACAGTGGTATTCAGAAGTGGGTGATCAAAATAGCAGAGAAAACATTATGATTCAAGCCCGGTCATTTTTGTATGTGCATCTCTACTCATTGTCATGCTATGCTCACCACCTTGCTAATGTTGACCCTTTGCAACGTTGTCTCTCCACAGATTCCACTGCACACTTGAAACAGTATGTAATGTTCTTTTATCTGCTGCTTAAAAAGAAGATTGCACCTCTGATATAGGTGTGTAACATCCTTCTTCATTTTACATCTATATTCCAGACAATTTACCAATTGAATCCATTTCTGTATCAGGAAAATTATTTTAGGAGACATGTGGGAGCCATAAACTATTATACATTCTGCAAAGAAAGTGGATAGTAGAATGTTTGTGGGTTTTTCAGTTTTGTCATTACTAAGACACTTGGTGGGGGGGGAGGCTCTACAGACCTGATGTCATTTAATTAATTCAGGGGCGGGGGGAGGGATACCAGGGAAATACTCTGTCAGATAACATATATAGTGCAGTGATCTCAACATTAAGTAGAATCATTTTTCCTGTTCAGGGAGGACAGCTGTTTTCTTGCAAGGCTCCCATTAACATAGCAGGAGCATGGCTATTTCCAGCTGTAAAGGTTCAAGCTACTCTTTTGTGGCAGTAAGGGATTTGCCAACTGCATACTATTATGGGGAATAAGAAGATGACCCTGATGGAGATATGTATTCAGGCCCAGGCAAAAGGGCCTGAAACATGTGTTAAGTCCACAACAATTCACTTTAGAAGGAAGGGAGAGTATGGCACAATCAAACTTGCAATATTCTCTTGTTATAGCCAACAAAAATAGTTTTAGCCTTCCTATGGACTTGATTTCCTGATCTGATCTATCTAGTGGGGTTGACAACTACCAAACACAGTAGGAATTTTGGTGGGCCCTTGAGTGGCTTTAGAAAAGACATGTTTGTTTATTTCTTATGCAGATTTTTCTTTGACATGGATCCTCTTGGTGGAAGACTTAAGCGTCTTAGCTATTTTTGGCTGTTTTTGTAAGTAACCAGAGGTATTAAAGTGAAGCATGACTCTATTTATTGGCAATTGGCTTCAGGTGCTGGGCAAAGACACTTGCTTTTTAGAAACTTTAATCATGGTAAATATTAGTAAACTAAATTCATGCTTATCCATTTTGTTGTTGTTGTTATTGTTATGGCTGATTTCCTACTATTGGGTTTATCTTCTGGTGATGCAATAGCTTAGCTGGTTTTTATTCTTCTTGTTAGCAAGACTGTGGTGACTGACCACTCTGATTTTCTAGTCCCAGACTACAAAATTTAGAAGGCAAAAAAACCGAAGGATAGAACACTGAAGAAGGCACTATTAGGCCTTTACAGATCCTTCTATATGGGCAGCATTGCTTTTTCCCCCCTGGACTTTGGAGAATATCATTCAGTTGCAATAGTGGTTTATCAAGCAATGTAATACACTGGAGAAAGTAAAACTAAACATATACCAGTAAATATTTAAATTCGGTCCCTGATGAACATGAATTAATGTAAGGGGGCACAGAAATTTTTAATGAACTATGGCTCATGTTCTTTGTGACTTGTGTGGATCTAATATTCCACTGAAGATTCCTGCTTGTATGAATGAGTGAGAAAGCTATCAGTACTATGCTTCTATTGAAAACTTTCTTGAATACTTCTGTAAGCAAGATCAAACTAAGGGTTAAGCAACTGCCATTCAGTTTGACACATACTGGTCTATTTCATATAGTGGTCCAGTAATAATGCACCTGAAGTGATTATTGCCATTGTAAAATACTAAATGAAAATACATAATGCAATGTGACACATGGGAGTGCACATCTAAATGAAAGCAGGGCTCACATATTATTCTTTTTCACATAGAACCTGCCAGTCAAATCAAAACTTTATGAAGAGCCAGAAAGCAATTTTCAGTCATATAGAATATATCATCTAGATCAGATTCTTTGAGGTAAATCCCTTTCACTTGGGTGTTTAAATTCCAATAAAATACAGGTCATATTAAAAGTGTGGCTTTTGTTTCACCTTTCCCCCCCACTTTAATTCATTTTGAGTTTTGGAGAACAAGTGTTTTATTGAGCATGACGTCTGAAGGAGGTGCTGCACAAAGAAAACTTGCAAAAAAAGGCCCACATATGCTTTGAATAATAACAGTCTGGTGGTTCCTCACCTCCCTTGTTCCTGTTTTCACAGTCTGCTTTCCATGGGTGAGTAGAAGGTTGTCCAGGTTCCAGCAAAGGCTGCAATCTTGCTCCTTATTTTTTACCTTCTTGGCCAATATAAAGAATAAAGGCATTCCAGAATCTAATTCTGGAACCAGTTTATTCATAAATGCATCTAGTGGAATTCAGCAGGACAATCACATGCATACAAACGTATAGCTTAGAGTACATATCTTGCATAGAAAGAGTCCCAGATTGAGTTTTTGGTAACTTCAGGTAGGATTAGAAAATTCCTGAAATTGTAAAGAGGCAACAGCCATCTGTATAAATAATTCTGAGTTAGATAGACTGGTGTGTTGATCCACTCAATAATATTGAGTTAGAAGTGCTACATTACACTGAAGTGGGCTTAAAATAATAAACTATTCAATACCATAAGCATGAGTTATTTACCCTGGCTAGCAATATTATATACTCACAGTGCAATCATTGTAATTTAAAAGTGGGTTAATGTAAGCCAAGTTTTTAACTGGCTTTACCTAGTTCATAGAGACATTAAGCAGAATATGCATTCATAAACACATACCAATGTTGAAAAATCTGCTAATTTCTTAAAATATATACATGGATATGTTTCGTTTCTCCACAAATCAGTAAAAACTAATGGCCTCAGTCTTGTTCAAAGGCTCCTCTAGAAGATGACCAGGTTGAACTTGAGAAAGAGGTCAAATGCACCATCAATCTTGAGTCCCTTCATGTTCAGAAGAGATCTAAGTCCTGTCCACCTTGAATTCCATTGACTCTTATCTATCATCAAATAGTTCAGATTCTTGTAGAGAGTTTAAGCTTTAAATAAACCTTTATATTCATTTGAGCTGCCTGGATTTCCTGATTTCCCACACTTGGCAGTTCCACCTCAAACAGAGAAGCAAGCTGACATTGACTAGGATGCAGTCTTACTGCAGTCTTACAGATGTAGAGAATATTAGAGCGGCTTGTTTTTAATTTAGTCTAAAGTATAATTAAAAGACGTTTCCCTTCAGAATCCAAAAACATGTGAGGAAAGCATCCAAATATCAATATGACCAGTCAGATTTTCCCCATATGGCTTGCACCTGTAGCTAAGAATATTGAAGACTCAATCTTTTTATTGTGTGCCTAAATAAAATTAAGACCACATTTCTCTCCTCCATTATTTTTAATGGCTAAACTTAAAACTTATATATAAAACTTTTTTGTTATGGTACTCAAAAGGTCTTGTCACACTGTGCACTTAAGTGGGTCAGATGCGAGTACATTGTACAAACTATTAATTCCAACAACTAGCCTAGACTGATTTACATTAGCCCAAATTGCCCTAAGGTAAATGACTTATTGATGGATTAACTATTCCTTTTCACTTTTCAAACAAAATTCTAATATGATCCTATAAAATGAAGTTGTTCTAGTCACTCTGTTTATGTCACTGTTGTACATAATCCCTTATGGCCCCATAGGTATGTGAATGTATGTGAAAAATCAGCAAAAAGAGTGTGGGAGGTTAAGCCTTCCTCCAGTTAAGTTCATATGGAATCTGACAGAAGATGCCATAATCATAAAATACAGCCAACTAGTCTCTTTTTTACTTACTTCTTGAAACCATATGCTCTGTTATTGTATGCTGTCAACACCCAAGAATAAATGCTTTGCCTGGAGAGTGGATGATGACTCCATTGTTTGCATTATCCAAACACTATAATTGTGCATAGCAGGGGTCACCAACCCCTGGCCATGCCTATTCACAACTGGGTCACACGCAGCTCGACTCATTTATGTGGCCTGGTTCCCCTGTCCCCCTCCAGCCAAGTTGCCAAGCTGCAAAGGTTGGGGACCACGGTGTATGGGACACACAATTAGAACAATTTATACTTTCTCTCCTGAGTCAGTTAGTGTTAATGAAGTACAGTTCTGTAATGATCTAGAACAGATCATGTAAAAGACAAGTCACACAGATATGCTGCTTCATTTCATCTGCTGTTTGAGCAGGAGCCAAGAGTTAAGAGAAAACCCAAGTCACAAACCAGCTTCTTTAGGGGTGATTATCATTTCATCCAGAATGACTACCTTGGCCACTGCTGTTGGAGTGCTCAGTAGAGAGAATGCAAAATTACTAGTATGGTCACATGTCATGCTGAATTTGTTTGCCCCATTCAAGTGTGCTGTTAAGAAGGTCCAATGGCATAAGAAAGATTTTGTTTCTTGCGTAGACAGAATTCTACCAATGCATATAGGAAGAAAACACACTGGTCAGTGGGAGTACAGAAAACGAATCCATACCCAGCTTTTCTGGATAAATCACTCATCAGATTCATGGATACAGAAACCAATTGGCTATGGATCTCCTCTTCTTTGGTGAATAGCATTCCTCAGGCAAGGTCATCCAGTGTCATAAATTCTGTGTTACCCCTAACCCTAATGGAGTCAGAGCATCCCATATTTCCATAGCTTTCAATTGGATAAGGCAACTTAAAATCCACATCACTTGATAATGTAAGCATACTACTTGTATACCCAATTTTATTTCATATTAACAATGCAAATGAACATATGGAAAGTATCATTTATTTTTATCTGACCATGGAAACTTTATGTTACATTTTAGTTATTTATTTTTTTAAAAGAGGGACGACCAATTAATACCCATTTGGCAGCTTTAATTATACAGTATATGGAGATATTAGATTTTCCATTAAAATTGAAAATTCTTCACCTTTTGACATAATGATGCCAGCTTATAATTTTGCAAATGTTGTATAACCATAAATGTCTAGCATTGTACCAATTGTCATGAAGGTTCAAAGGAACAAACTTTTCAATATGAAATTATATGTCTGTTTTTATTCATTGATGGATGTCTATTGTCACAGGATAACTATGCTTTGGTTAATAAAGACATTTATTTGGTTCTTTTTACTAAGAACTTGGCTAAATTCAGTTCTCCATAAACAGAAAATATTTTTAATACAATGAATCTTTCAGTTTTTTATTTTAAAAAGATAAAATATTTAATTAAGAAATCAGTATAAATCTTAAAACAAAATTAAAGTTGAACATTGAGAAGGATTGATTCTTCACTGAGTTTTGAATGCTAACTTTTAAAAAGAGAGCTTGAAAGCTTTTGTATTCTCCAAAGTTTTAAAGATGCATAAGACTGGCACCTCTGTTATTGACAAGCTATCATTCTGAATTGCTCTGTGACAAGCACACAGAACATGGTGCACCGTCTCCAGGGAATTCTCTCTAAAGTTTCCAAGGCAGATCGGAGACAATTTGATTAGATTCATCAAGGGGTGAATGTTTGTTTATTTGTTTTTAAAAATCAATTTCATATTCCCCCCCTCCTAAATAAAGAAAAGAAATTGAGATTTTTAAAAAGGGAGGAAGGGAAAGAAGGAAAGGAAAGGAAAGGAAAGGAAAGGAAAGGAAAGGAAAGGAAAGGAAAGGAAAGGAAAGGAAAGGAAAGGCAGGCAGGCAGGCAGGCAGGCAGGCAGGCAGGCAGGCAGGCAGGAAGGAAGGAAGGAAGGAAGGAAGGAAGGAAGGAAGGAAGGAAGGAAGGAAGGAAGGAAGGAAGGAAGGAAGGAAGGAAAGAAAGTTTAGTTTTTACAGCAAAACAAGATATAGTGTGGTGAGTGAAACCAATTATTGAGAAATAGGAAAAAGAAGGGGAAGGAGAAATGAATGAATTGGATTTGAGCGCCTCTGGCAGATTTTCTGCTCAGTCTTATTTTTATCTATCTTACAAACAAAATAACTTTTAAAACTGGTTGGTTGATAAAAGAACCTGATAATGACATCAAGTGAAGAACTAATTTATGGGTTTTTTTTGCTTCCGCATAACATTGATTTCCATTCAACCTTACTGATAATTAATGGTTGATTAAGAACTGCTCCATAGTTTGAATTTGCATATGTTTTAACATGTCAAACATGCTCCAAAGGAAATTATAGGGAGGACAGTTAATTAGCTATATTTCCCTGACTTTCTGTGTTTAAGAACTTTTTCCATCTCTATCCACGTGATGCAATGGGAAAGGTTAGTCAATACCAGTAGTTATTTAAATGAACCATAAAGTTGGACTTGAAAATTATTTTAGTGTTTGTTATTGGTTTTGCTGTGTTAGCCAGGTTCAAATTAATTCTTTTAGGCTTTGTGGGTGATAAATAGAATCTTTTGAACTGTTTGGTATGAATGCTCTGCAATCTTAAAAAAATAGAGATACTGAACTCCACTTTGGCAATGTAGTGCAATATTTTGAAGGCTCCTTGTTCCAAATATACTGAATCCTATGGAATATTTTTCTTATAGGGTTGCAAGTCCTTATTATGTCCTTTCAATGGAGGATGGGCAGTACAATGATTCGGTGGTTAAGGTGCTGGTTTGTTGGCTGGAAAACTGACAGACCAGATTCGAGCTGCATGCATGGGGTGAGCACCTGTCTTCCAGTAACTCTTGCCCACCTAGCAGTTGAAAGCATGCAAATGCAAGTAAATAAATAGGGTGGATGAAACATTGCTTATGATGTCATGCTGACCACATGGCCATGGAAACATCTTTGGGCAGTGTGGCTCATGGCCTCAAAAGAGTGATGAGTGCCACCCCCTAGAGTCAACAATAACTAGCAGAGTTATTAGCAGGGACTCCTTTCCCTCCTCTCAATGGAGTATAAATCTGGTATACAAGTTAAAGTAGGGTGTCAAATCAAAACAGTGGCTGCAACCAGGTGATCTCACTATTGTGTATGTGCATTGCATGCATGATGAGGCAGGGCTCTTATTACATGGCAAGCCATGCTTTCTTGAATGTCATAAGTGCTATCTTGACTTTTTACACACACACACGTCCCTGAACCCACACAAATGTCCTTTGGTTTAAGCTTCATTTGATCTTCATGCCAGAAAATGAATATTTTACTCATCTCACTTTCTGTACTTTTCAAGGTACAGAACTGGGCCAGTATGTGGCCGTTAAAGACATTTGTAAAAGAAAAAAAAATGTTACATTTCTTTTTTTACTAGTTCTCATTCAATGCGATAGAATGAACAACTCCAAGGAGAAGAAATTGCTTTCTTCTGACATTTGCTACAATAAATATGATATTAAAAGGCCTTGAAGCTTTGGGAGATCAATGCTTAGGTACCAAGTAAGGTTTTCTGCAGGCCTTTCCTCCCATCATCTTATGATGCTTCCTCAGTGCAATAATTTAGAATTGAGAATTCCCTTCCCTTGGTTAGTGGTTACTTGCTGGCAGGGGATGGTGTCCATTCAACTTTGATTGAATGGTTTGTTGGTTTGTTGGTCATGGTGTGGATCAAGCCCTTGAGTGCGTGGTAGGTCATATCTAGCCCCATTGATCTGCTAATGTGCCAAGCTTTCAGGTATTCTCTAGCTTTCTTGTGGTTGACGCAATCTACCAGTACTGTAATCCTGCCCCACAAGCTGGCTGTGATTCATTTTGAATCTGTGGTTGGCTGTAGGATATGGTGATCTTGGTTTTTTACTGCAGTGATGTATTCTGCAGTTCACTGATGAGGCTGGTGCCATTTACCTGAGATAGGACAAATCCAAGAACCTATTTTATTTACAATATCAGCTCTTTTGGCAAGGTGTGCAGTATTTTGATTTACCCAGAAATTCTTTGTAGGTTTCTATAGGATTGTGGGCCACTGTGATGCCGAGTGGTTGGAACAATCTGCTGGTGGGTTCACATGGATTTATTTTGCTTGAAAGTGTTATTGTAGTGCTTCTTGTTATGTCTTTCTGTTTTTTGTATTGTTTCATAGAGTATTTTTTGTGAAATGAAAGGGGAGGGGATTTCTTTTGGAATGTATTTAGAGGTAGTCAAATTCTGTAGCTTTCTTTGGTGTTGATGAGCTGCCCCAGTTGACAAAGGTTCCTATGCAGCTAATCTTACTGTCAAAAAGTTATTCCAAATGTGTATTCTCTATTTACATCCTTTAAGTTTCATCCCATTAATTCTAGTTAAAACATTCTGGATGGGTTTTGAAAAACCCCTAAACTAGGATGTTGAAAAAGTGCAATGATTGGACATTTTTTTAAAAAAATATTATTAATTTGGGTAAATCTACCAATCAGCACTATTGATGCTTCTGGATTTTGTTATTTGTAGTTCCTGGGAGGTTTATGTTGTTTTCTAAATTCAAGAGGCATTGATTAATTTTTCTATATAGTTTGGGGATGAGATTATTCT
Source organism: Notechis scutatus (assembly GCF_049901735.1). Lineage (NCBI taxonomy): Eukaryota > Metazoa > Chordata > Lepidosauria > Squamata > Elapidae > Notechis > Notechis scutatus. The sequence goes on along the minus strand of NC_142009.1, from coordinate 112,746,562 downwards.
AGTTTTCTTGGTATGAGCTGATACCTCCAAGCAAAGTTTCTGCTACAATATGTGAACATAGTATTTCTCTGTTCATGACTGCAGTTATTCCTTTATCTGCTGAAATAATTATAATGCTAGAATCTGATTTTAATTTATTCATGACTGCCTTTTCTTGCCTGCTAGTTAGTGAGTAAATTGGCTTATTTGGAGAATGATATTCATTCTGAAGTCTGATGATCATTTCTGGGAAAGTCCTGCAACTTGGAGAAGGTAGTTAGCTCTGAAAGGAACTGTGGGATGTCTGCATTTCAGTATGTTGAAACAGAGTCTTTTTTTCCCGCAAAAGATTGATGTTTCCTAAATGATGTTTTTTGTTGGACAAGTCTTTAGTTCTGCCCTTTGATGTTTGGATTTGAAGGGGGGGTAGATTCCAGTTAATTCCACCTTCAGACCAGTTCTCCTTGCTGCAGTTTGGAGAAGGACAGACAAGTGAAGGTGTTAAAGGAATATTCAATATTATGACCTTGACTAATATACAGAGCTTCTGGCTCTGTATCTTTGAAATCCAGTGACGTCTAATCAATAAAACTTCACCCTTGTGCACTTGTTTCTTTCATTTTAAGTGTTAGTGAGTTTAATGAATCCGATGCCTTCTGAGTATGATTTGCACTATATTAATAGACCAAAATCCCAGGCACACTTAACTGCAAGCATCAGTGAATCCTTCTGGTGAATCCTGGATAGAACTACACTATTAAGGGCATGAATGTTAAGTAGGAATTCTGAGCTTCACAAGAAAATGCTTTGCTTTTTGTCACAATAGAAAGCCTTCTGAATCTTATTAGATGACATCATTCTTTTGCTGTCTTGGCTAGATTGTATAAGTGATGGTGATGGTAAATCTACTTTCCCTCATAATTGCTCCTCCCCATAGTTGATCACTGTCACATGGAAGGATGATAGGAATCATTCATCTTGTTTGCTTTAGGCCAGATTGCAGCTTGTCCTTCATGCATGAGAGCTGAGGTTGAATAAAGTTTAGGTTTTATCATTTTTTCCAAATAAAAGGAAGTTAGCAATGTATATTCTTTGTTTAAAATAAGATGGGGATGGGCAGTTTGAAATGTGATATTTGCAGCATGTAAGTTCTCCAGTATCATTTCATCTTTTCCTAACTTGACGCACATATTTTTTATTTATTTAGTTATTAAATTGATATGCCACCCACCATCTCATGGTGCAAAGCAATTTGGAGTGGCTTACAATGTAATAAAATAATAGAGATATAAAAATGCTAAATATAAAAACAGATTAAACCTAAAAGGGTAAAGGTAAAGGTTCCCCTTGCACATACGTGCTAGTCTTTTCTAGCTCTAGGGGGTGATGCTCATTTCTTTTACAAAGCCAAAGAGTCAGTGCAGTCCGAAGATGTCTCCATGGTCATGTGGCCGGCATGACTAAATGCCGAAGGTGTACAGAACGCTGTTACCTTCCCACCAAAGTGATCCCTATTTTTCTCCTTGCATTTTTTACATGATTTTGAACTGCTAGGTTGACAGAAGCTGGGACAAGTAACAGTAGCTCACTCCATTACTCAGTACTAGGGATTCGAACTGCTGAACTGCCGACCTTCTGATCAACAAGCTCAGTGTCTTAGCTATTGAGCCACCATGTCCCTGAAATTAAACTTACAAAATATTAATGTCACTATGTCACTGCATCAACCATGTATAGCCTACAGCTTCTCCATCAGGGCACTTCACCAACCAGTAGAGTTAGGCTTTAACGCTCTTCCTGAAAGCCAGAAAGGTGGGTTTACATCTCAGTTCCAGTGACAAGATGTTCCAAAGGTTGGGTGCCAGGGCAAAAAAAGGCTTTTTCTAAGCCCTGCCATTAAAAATTCCTTGACTAATGGGGTTCGCAGTAAACCCCTTCTGCTAGAATGAATGGGGCAAGACATTGAGGTAAAATGGTTTCTCAACTATTCTGGACCCATGCCATAAAGAGTTTTAAAGGTCATGATCAACACCTTGAATTGAACCTAGAAGCAAATTGGCAGCCGGTGAAGTTTGTGTACATGTGGCAATTACATATGCCACACTAGAGGCCTCCAGAACTGTTTGCACCACCACGTTCTGGACCAATTGTAGCTTCCAAATACTTTAAAAGCAGTCACATGTAGAGTCATTGCAATAATCCAAATGAGAGATGACCAGAGTGTGAGTGACCGAGTAAAATGTGGTGTTTGCATCTATACTACACAGTATGCATTGGAATGTACATTCGCCAGTATTATTTCATCTATTCCTAAGGTGATGCTCTTATCATTTAAGAGAAAGGACAGCTTTTGTCCTTTAATGATAATGGCAATACCTTAGTTTATGATTAGGTTATTCAATGAGAAAAGTGTGCTTGTGAGAGAGAGGGGTGGGAGAGAGGGAGGGAGGGAGTTGGGAGGGGGAGAGAGACAGAATTCTTTTATGTTGTAGGATTTTACAATTCCCACTAGCACAAAGCTCTGTATATTTCATCCTTCACTTTCCTGTATTTTCTAGGGACTCTTCAAAATCAGATTAATATAGTTTTGCCCAAAGTACTTTGACCTACAGGATTTCAAGTTTATTGGTGGGTAAATAAAGGTTAAGTCCCAGAATAAATAACAAAAGATTGAACATGGATTTAAAAGTCTTATGTTGCTCATACTTGAATGTTGACCTACTATTTAGTAGTCCTGCACTTTACCACTCCTAAACTGCTATAATGGGGATCTGACAATAGAGCTGACAAATGGATTGTTTGTGAGAAACACATTTATGATATTATCAGCAGACAATGACTGCAGAAGGCAAAGAACTGTCTCTATAAATTAAAAAGATAACTGGAAGTTATTCCCCCTGGAATTGTATCTCTAAATTATATACACACTGAATTGAGTAATCCTCTTCTCCTAGAAGATTATATATGACTTTTCATGTTTGGCTTTCTTTTCTCCATCAAGTAAATTACAGTTTTTCTTTAGTCCTAGAAGTATATTAGGTGCAAAATGGCCCATATCAAACTTAGAACAGTATAAGCAGAACTCCTTAGTATCCATTACTTTGATTCAACCCAAGCTATAGAAGATTCATCACACATGCTTAATGTTCTCATAGGAATCAAAGGATTCCTGCAAATAAATTCATTTAAAAAATGATAAAGAGAATTATGGTCAGGGTTCAGAATCTCTATGGTTATTTCACTATCTAGGATTCAAATAGTCATTTTTAATACCACAATCATATTGTAACAGAGAGAAGGTACTGTATTATTGCACAGTACATTCCATGGCTTAGGGAAATTATAAGCAACAGGCCTGAATCTATGCCCTTCCAAGAATGTAGCATTAGAATACAGATAATCCTCAATTTACAAGAGTTAATTTAATGACCACTCAAAGTTACAATGGCACTGAAAAAAGTGACTTATGACCAATTTTTACACTTATGACCTTTATAACATCTCTATGATTGTGTGATCAACATTCAGATTATTGGCAACTGATTCATACCTATGACCGTTGCTGTGTTCCAAGGTCATGTGACTACCTTTTGCAACCTTTTGACAAGCAAAATTAATGGGGAAGCCAGATTCATTTAACAACCATGTTACTAACTTATCAACTGTGGTGATTCACTTAACAACTGTGATCAGAAAGTTTGTAAAATGGGCCAAAACTCACTTAACAAATGTTTCACTTAGCAACAGAAATGTTGGGCTCAATTGTGATCCTAAGTTGAGGACTACCTGTATAACTAGGCCAAAAATGACAGAGTATGTTTTTTTTTTTAAAATAAAAGATGGGAGGATGGATTGAAAATAACAAGAAGCTTAAGGAAATCACAGAGTATAGCAGCTTCAGGACTAGGTAGATAATGATTTTGACTGATTTCCTCTCTTCTCCCATGTATTTATTATTAGATTTCTATGTGGCCATTATCTTGTACAATTCAAGGTGGTATACACAATATTTCTGTTCCTATTCTATATTATTAATTCCTATTCACCCCTCCAAAAGGCAACCTTACAAAGTGCATTGATCTGAGAGAGAATAAAATTAGAATAGAATAGAATAGAATAGAATAGAATAGAATAGAATAGAATAGAATAGAATAGAAATCTCTATTCACTGGATGCAATACCGTTGAAGACCATTACAACATATTTTTACTTGAAGTCAAAAGAGCCATCAAACTATATGTTCCAACAACAACTCCCAAAACAAAACAAAAAAGCAGATTACCCATATCAATAAGGAAACTTCAATCCAAAAAGAGATCACTCTGGCGGAAAAACAAATCTGGTCACGTTGCCAATTTCAAAAACCGATACAAAAATTTATGCCACCAGATAAAGACCGAATGCACCAATTATCACATTAAACAAGAGGAAAACCTTCTAAGCACCAATTCCACCCGTGCTTTTTACAATTTTGTAAACAACAAACTAAAAGACTCAAGGTCCATCCCTCCCTTGATAGGACCTGATGGTAAAGACTGCAACGACGACACCATTAAAGCCAACATCTTTAACACATTCTTCGGCTCAGTATTTGTAAACAGCAATGGATCATGCCCAGTATTTCCTAGCCGTACCACAGATAACAACAATGATCTAATACATATCGATTTCACAGAAGACAATGTTGAAAAATCACTACGCAATCTAAAACCATCTCTATCTATTGGACCGGATGGAATATGTGCCTACTTCTTAAGAAAGCTATCCACTGCCATAGCCAAACCTCTAAGCATAATCTTTGAAAAATCTTTCAGGACCAGCTCCTTGCCTAACCTATGGTCACAAGCCACAGTCATCCCCATCTTCAAAAAGGAGACCCAAGCCTAGTTGAAAATTACAGGCCAATCTCCTTATGCTGCGTCACCTGTAAAGTCATGGAATCAATTATTAACCAATCCATCATCCTCCACTTAGAGACAAACAACCTACTCTCCAATAAACAATTTGGTTTCAGAAAAAAACTATCCTGTAATCTGCAACTTTTACACTGCAAAAACATATGGACGACACAACTCGACCAGGGCAAAGCAATAGACGCAATCTACATAGACTTCTGTAAAGCCTTTGATTCAGTGGTACACGACAAACTACTCCTAAAAATAAAATCCTGTGGTATCTCTGGACAACTGAATAACTGGATAGAAGCATTCCTGTCAAACAGACAACAAATGGTCAAAATCGGGAGCGTCCTATCAAATCCAGTACCTGTCAATAGTGGTGTCCCCCAGGGCAGTGTTCTAGGACCAACTCTCTTCATACTCTACATAAACGACCTCTGTGATCATATTAAGAGCAATTGTGTTCTCTTCGCTGATGATGTAAAGCTGTTCAATACCACAGACAATACTGCTACCCTACAAAAAGATCTTGACTATGTATCTGAATGGTCAAACAAATGGCAACTTCAAATCTCAACAAATAAATGCTCTGTCTTACATATTGGCAAAAAATCAGAAAATAAAATACAAGCTGAATAGTCAAGATCTTGTTGATGACCCAAGCTCTGTAAAGGACCTTGGAATACTCACCTCTAATGATCTAAGTGCTAGAGCCCACTGCAACTACATAGCCAAAAAGGCATTAAGAGTTGTTAACCTAATCCTACGTAGCTTTTTCTCTGGTAATATCACACTACTAACCAGAGCATACAAAACATTTGCTAGACCAATACTCGAATACAGTTCATCAGTCTGGAACCCTCATTACGTATCTGATATTAGCACAATTGAGAAAGTCCAGAAATATTTCACAAGAAGAGTTCTCCACTCTTCTACTCGTTGTAGAATACCTTATGCCACCAGACTTGAAATTCTAGAACTAGAAAACCTTGAATTACGCCGTCTTCGGTCTGACTTAAGCATGGTATATAAAATCATACATTGCAATGTCCTACCTGTCAATGAATACTTCAGCTTCAACCATAACAACACAAGAGCACACAATAGATACAAACTCAAAGTAAACCGCACCAAACTTGATTGCAGGAAATACGACTTCAGCAACAGAGTGGTCAATGTCTGGAATACTCTACCCGACTCTGTAGTCTCTTCCCCAAACCCCAAAAACTTTAACCTTAGACTGTCTACTATTGACCTCACCCCTTTCCTAAGAGGTCTGTAGGGGGCGTGCATAAGCGCACCAACGTGCCTACCGTCCCTGTCCTATTGTTTCTCTTATTCTTTTATTTTTCTTATATGTACCCATTTCATGTATTTACAACTATGTATACACTTATACTTATTATCTTGTAAACAATTGGCAAATCAAATAAATAAATAAATAAATAAATAAAGAGTTGGAAGGGACCTTAGAGTTCTTCTAGTCCAAACCCCTGCTTAGGCAAGAAAACCTATACCATTTCAGACAAATGGTTATCCAATCTCTTCTTAAAAACTTCTGGTGTTGGAGCATTCACAACTTCTGGAGTCAAATTGCCAATTGATTAATTGTTCTAACTGTCTGGAAATTTCTCTTTAGTTCTAAATTGATCAGTTGATTAGTTTCCACCCATTGCTTCTTGTCCTGCCCTCAGGTACTTTGACTCCCTCTTCTTTGTGGCAGTCCCTGAGATAATGAAACATTATATCATGTCACCCCTCGTCCTTCTTTTCATCAAACTAGACATACCAAATTCCAGCAATCGTTCTTCATATGTTTTAACCTTTAGTCCCCTAATCATCTTTGTTACTTTTCTCTGCACTCTTTCTAGAATAGCTGGTCTAAGGTCATCTAGCTGGCTTTCATGCCTAAAGGAAGAAAAGAATATACAGCCTGTTGGTTTCCAATAGACTTGTGCCTAGTGGGAAAATCAATTGGGGATTTTATGTAACCAGGGTGGGATTCTACTGGTTCGGACCGGTTCAGGATGTTAAAACTGGATATTAAAGTTACATCTGGTTCGCTGATACTGAATTGCAGTATTGCAATTGACTGGCTAGTCCCGCCCATCTCAATTGACTGGCTAGTCCCTCCCCTCCGAGGAGTCTCCAGGTGGCCCATTTTCGATAGAGGTAAGTTCAGGGTCCATGCAGAGGCTCTGGGAGGGGGAAAACAGGCCTTCCAGAAGTCTGGAAACTGGCTTGTTTCCAGCTTCCAGAGGCCTCCAGAGCCCAGGGGAGGCCATTTTCACCCTCCCAGAGGTCCAGGGGAGGCCTCTGGACCCTTGAGAAGGTGAAAAACCGCCTCCTGGAAAAACTGGAAGTCACAAAATGGGCCTGTTTCCAGCTTCCGCTGCGTCTCCAGAGGCTGGGGGAGACTGTTTTTGTCCTCCCAGAGGCCCAGGGGAGGCTTCCGGACCCTTGGGAGGGGAAAACACCTCCCCGGGGTCTGGAGGCCCACCGGAAGCCAGAAACAAGAAGTTCTGGTAGGCCACACCCACCATTGCCACGCCCATCCAGCAACTGGGCAGCGAACTGGTTGCTGGGATTTTTGAATCCGACCCCTGGATGTAACCATAATTTCAATTTACTTGTTTCATTTGTAACCTGACTCTTATATTCAAGAGCTCAAAGCAACAGTGTTCCCATTTCCTATTCTCCATAAGAACAGCCCTGGGAGGTGGACTGAGATCCCAAATTGTCCAATAAACTTATATGGTGGATTTTCATGCCTAGAATTATGAAGGCATCTTGCATATTGGATAGGATTTTTTTTTGTGGAGGGGAGGAGGGAAGGACATACTTTCAGGCACAGAAGGGATGGAATACTTTAATATTATATTTTCGGACTGCTCCAAGCACAGTGACCTGACAACAAATGTTAATCCAAAAACTTTGGTATTTTGTTAACATATTGGCAAATTTACAGTATCTAACCTGTTTTAATTTATTGGGCAGAGGGATTTTGTTCATTTCAGGCTTTGAAAGGCTTTGGCCCATTTGAATGCCCAAACTCAGTTTCTAAATGAATGTAGTAAATGAATCAAATGAGAACTGCTACATGTTATTAGGATGTTTTAAAACATTGGTGGAGTTTGGCAATCTACAATTGCTCAGATTAAATGCCATAGGCCGTCAATGGTATTAGCTTTGCAAACATCATTAGTCTGAGCAGCAGCCTTCCCTGCAGTCACTTTTTCTGAAGCCCAGGAGCCATGAAATCCCATGTTTTAAAAATTTAACATATTGTAGGCTTTTTTTTTTTTTGTTTAGATGCTCATGTTTAAGAAAAATTCTGTTAGGAACATACATAAGATGCTTTCTACAAGTGTTTTTATCATTCAGACATATTTGCTTAATTGACAAATCTAAGACCATTTGTCTGGATTAATTGCACATATTCTAATGGGATTGCCCCTGGAAACTGCAGCTGGTCCAAAATATAGATGATATGGATATAACTCAATACGTCAATGTAATACCACTATTTTTGAGCTGCACTAATTACTGGTATGCCTCCAGTTAATGGTTTTAAATGTTTCTTTATGTTGTTGTCCCTCTCTAAATCGACTAAATAAATAATTAAATGGACAAATTCACACTATTTATACATATATACATATATGTATATATAACACACACACACACACACACACACGTGAAACTCCTTTTAACTACTAGTGGGGGTGTGACTTGATTGGGTGGGGGCTTTGCTGTGTTCTGATTGGGTGGGGGGTGTTCTCATTGGTAGGGGGTTTGGCTGTGTTCTGATTGGTTGGGGGTTGGCCGTGTTCTGATTGGGTGGAGGCGTGTTCTGTTCAGGTGGGGGCTTGGTTGTGCTCAGGTTAGTCTTAGTTGCTGGGGGATTTGAGCTGGTGAGCTGTGATTCTGCTGTTTGGCTTCGAGTTCGTGGTCGTGCCGCATCTTCATGGTGGGGGTCAGTTCGCTTCATGTATGGCTCAGAGGGGTTTGAAGTGGGTAGTGATGCAGCTGCAGTGCGGCTTCTGGTCTGTGGTCGTGTCTCATCTTCTGTGTGGGTGTGAGTCTGCTTTTTACGTGGAAATGTGGTGGTGGCATCTTGTGTGGGTCTCATGGGTGTGGGTCTGGTGTCATTCTTCATGTTAGGTACTCGTCTGTTCATGAAGGCGGGTTTCCAAATGGCTGGTAGGTGGGAGGTGTCATCTCTTTTATTCATGCTGTGTGGGCGTTTTTCTATCTCTATGGCTTTTCTGATTATTCTGTTGTTGAAGTGTTCGGTTTTGGTGATAGTTCTAGTATTTTTAAAGTCAATCTCATGTCTAGCCTGACTAGACTAACCTGAGCACAACCAAGCCCCCACCTGAACAGAACACGCCTCCACCCAATCAGAACACGGCCAACCCCCCAACCAATCAGAACACAGCCAAACCCCCTACCAATGAGAACACCCCCCACCCAATCAGAACACAGCAAAGCCCCCACCCAATCAAGTCACACCCCCACTAGTAGTTAAAAGGAAGAAGCAGCTGCAAGCTCACATCACTCTGAGAAGCACAGAGCCGAAGACACAAGCCTGAAGATGATGAATGAGACTTCATCGAAACGTTGCCTAGATACTTCCAATCTTACGCGGGAGAAAACCCGAATAACCAAAGATCCATATATATATATATATATATATATATATATATATATATATATATATATATATATATATATATATATATATATATATATATATATATGGTGTTCGGCTTGGTTCGGGTATTTTCCCACGTCATTGTAGTTCTTTTAAAGTTGTAGCAACGTTTCAGCAGAATCTCATCTGCCATCATCAGGCTTCTGTATTGTGTCCGTCTGTGAGTCAGACTTTTACAGTAGTTTCAGATTTGAATTTGGGGCAGCCTATTGCTGTGCCAGAATGGTTTTTTCTTCATCCTGATTGGTTGGGGGTCTTGGTCTGTGTTTATTGGTCTCGGAGTTTGCTGTGTTCTGCTTGATTGGTGTCTCTAATATCTTCTGTCTGTTTTTTTGGCTCTTTTTGTATCTTGATTGGCTGGCAGCATTGTGTTGCTTTAATGGAGGCCTTTAGTGCAGCTTGGCTTCGGGTAAATGGACGGCTATCATTAGTTAGGAAGCTGGGTTTCATCTGGGTGCCTGGTTGGGGTGTGTTTGAGCTGGAGGTATCAGGGGGGATCTGTTTGTGTCCAGGTGTTTGCCTGGCTTGTGGTGTGGAGATTTTTTTGTTTGTGAGTGCAGGCTTCCAAATGATTGACAGCCTGGTGGAATCATCTCTTCTGTTCATGCTTTCTGGTCTTTTTTCAATCTCTATGGCTTCTCTGATGATTCTGTGATTAGGGTTTTCTATAGTGGCCAGGGTTTTGGTGCCATTGAAGTTGATGCTATGACCTGTGGCTTCCATGTGTTGGACTAGTGAGGAAGTGTGTTCCAGATTTTTGACTGCATTTTTGTGTTCATCCAGGCGGGTGCTTATTCTTCTATTGGTCTGTCCAATGTATGTGGCCGGGCATGATGCACAGGGGACTTCGTATATGCCTTGGTTTTCCAGGTCAATTTTATCTTTGGGGTTGCTAAGGATGGCTGCTATTTTTCTGTCTGTTTTGAAGGCAGTCCTGATGTGATGTCTGTGTAGTACCTTACTAATTTTGTCTGTAGTACCTCTTATGTAGGGCAGGACAGCTGTTCCATAGGTCTGTTCATCTTCTGGGTCTCTATTATGTTTCAGTGTGTTTTTGTGGATCAAGCTGGTGATTTTGCTTTTGTGGAAGCCGTTGGCTGTCAGTACTTTAGTCAGGGTGCATAGTTCAGTCTTAATGTGTGTCTTGTCTGCCAGGCGTTTGGTTCTGGTAATTAGTGTTTTAGCCACGGAGTTTATCTGTGCTGGGTGGTGGTGGGATTGGGCGTTGAGGTAGCGGTTGGTGTGGGTTTTCTTCTGGTATATGGTGTGTCCTAGTGTGCCATCTGTTTTTTGTAGATTAGTACATCTAGGAATGGTAGTTGTTTGTTTGTTTCTGTTTCCATGGTGAACTTGATTTTGGGGTGTGCGCTGTTTAGGTGTGTTAGGAAATTGTTTAGGTTTTCTTGTCCATGGGGCCAAATCACGAATGTGTCATCGATGTATCTTAACCATAGTTTGGGTTTGAGGTGGCATTGGCCAGGGCTCTGGATTCGAATTCTTCCATGAACAGGTTTGCAATGACAGGTGACAGTGGTGATCCCATGGGAGCTCCTTCTATTTGTTTGTATCTTTGTCCTTTGTATATGAAATATGTGTTGGTTAAGCAGTGTTCTGTTAGTTCCATGAGGTGTTTAGCTGGTTGGTATTTATTTTTGATGATTTCAAGGGTCTCTTTTATCGGGACTTGAGTGAATAGTGAAACCACGTCAAAACTTACAAGCAGATCTTCTTGCTCCACGTGTAGATCTTTGATCATTTCCAAGAAGTGGTATGAGTTTTTACATGAGAAGCTGCTGTTTCAGCATGGGGCTGTAGCTCTTTTGCTAGGTGTTTAGCTAGGTTTTGTAGTGGTGCTCCTCTGGAGCTGACTATGGGTCTGAGAGGTATGCCTTCTTTGTGTATTTTTGGGAGGCCGTATAGTTTGGGGCATCTGGAAGATTTCTCTCTGGGTATGATCATGTGTTGGATCTCTTTGCTTATGTGGCTGGTTATAATTTTCTTCTTGGTTAATTTTTCCAGATATGTGGTTGGGTCAGTGTTTATGGGTTTGTATGTGGAGTCTTGGAGTAGGTCTGTCAATTTTGTTTCGTAGTCTTTTCTGTCCATTACTACAGTGGCATTCCCTTTGTCTGCTGGGAGGATGATTATGCTGCTATCTCTTTTCAGGGTTTGTAGTGCTTTGATTTCATTTTTCTGTAAGTTGCTTTTTGGTGGTTTGCTTGTGCATAAGATGTTGGTAACTTGGTGTCTTATTTTATCAGCTTCATCTGTATTTAATTTAGTTAGGCTGGATTCTACTGCACATATGATGGATTCTGTGGGGATTTTTTGGGGTGCTATAGCATAATTGAATCCTTTGGTTAGGACATCTGTTTCTGTTTTGGTGAGTTCTCTGTTGGAAACGTTGTGCACTAATTGTTTCAGGTGTTGTTGTGAGTTGTTGGGGGTTTTCTTGTCATGTTCTAATTTCTTTAATTTTTTCAATAATTTTTCTTGTTTGTAAATACCTTCAGAATCAGCTCTCCAAGTTGTAAGTTGTTTTATCTTGTCCCAAAGTAGAGGGTGGATTTTGCTGCTCAGTTCCAGGTGTAGTGCTAGCAAATCTTTGTTTAACTGATCTAATCGGAATCTCTTACTGTGGAGCTCGTTTCGTAGTAAAGCCATTTCAGTTCTTTTCAGGATACGTTTAGTGGCTGCTGTGCTTTGATGAAATGTTAATTTGAAGCAGGTTGGTGTAGTGTTGTTGTCTCTGCAGCTGCGTAGGAATTGGAGGTCACATAGTATTCCTGCTCTTTTAATTTCCAGTTTCTCGTAGGTTTTGATCTGGCTGTTTATTTCCTCCCGTAGAGGTTTGATATTTGTTTTCTTAAGTTTTCGCGGTACTTACATGTATGGTGTTCGGCTTGGTTCGGGTATTTTCCCACGTCATTGTAGTTCTTTTAAAGTTGTAGCAACGTTTCAGCAGAATCTCATCTGCCATCATCAGGCTTCTGTATTGTGTCCGTCTGTGAGTCAGACTTTTACAGTAGTTTCAGATTTGAATTTGGGGCAGCCTATTGCTGTGCCAGAATGGTTTTTTCTTCATCCTGATTGGTTGGGAGTCTTGGTCTGTGTTTATTGGTCTCGGAGTTTGCTGTGTTCTGCTTGATTGGTGTCTCTAATATCTTCTGTCTGTTTTTTGGCTCTTTTTGTATCTTGATTGGCTGGCAGCATTGTGTTGCTTTAATGGAGGCCTTTAGTGCAGCTTGGCTTCGGGTAAATGGACGGCTATCATTAGTTAGGAAGCTGGGTTTCATCTGGGTGCCTGGTTGGGGTGTGTTTGAGCTGGAGGTATCAGGGGGATCTGTTTGTGCCCAGGTGTTTGCCTGGCTTGTGGTGTGGAGATTTTTTTGTTTGTGAGTGCAGGCTTCCAAATGATTGACAGCCTGGTGGAATCATCTCTTCTGTTCATGCTTTCTGGTCTTTTTCAATCTCTATGGCTTCTCTGATGATTCTGTGATTAGGGTTTTCTATAGTGGCCAGGGTTTTGGTGCCATTGAAGTTGATGCTATGACCTGTGGCTTCCATGTGTTGGACTAGTGAGGAAGTGTGTTCCAGATTTTTGACTGCATTTTTGTGTTCATCCAGGCGGGTGCTTATTCTTCTATTGGTCTGTCCAATGTATGTGGCCGGGCATGATGCACAGGGGACTTCGTATATGCCTTGGTTTTCCAGGTCAATTTTATCTTTGGGGTTGCTAAGGATGGCTGCTATTTTTCTGTCTGTTTTGAAGGCAGTCCTGATGTGATGTCTGTGTAGTACCTTACTAATTTTGTCTGTAGTACCTCTTATGTAGGGCAGGACAGCTGTTCCATAGGTCTGTTCATCTTCTGGGTCTCTATTATGTTTCAGTGTGTTTTTGTGGATCAAGCTGGTGATTTTGCTTTTGTGGAAGCCGTTGGCTGTCAGTACTTTAGTCAGGGTGCATAGTTCAGTCTTAATGTGTGTCTTGTCTGCCAGGCGTTTGGTTCTGGTAATTAGTGTTTTAGCCACGGAGTTTATCTGTGCTGGGTGGTGGTGGGATTGGGCGTTGAGGTAGCGGTTGGTGTGGGTTTTCTTCTGGTATATGGTGTGTCCTAGTGTGCCATCTGTTTTTTGTAGATTAGTACATCTAGGAATGGTAGTTGTTTGTTTGTTTCTGTTTCCATGGTGAACTTGATTTTGGGGTGTGCGCTGTTTAGGTGTGTTAGGAAATTGTTTAGGTTTTCTTGTCCATGGGGCCAAATCACGAATGTGTCATCGATGTATCTTAACCATAGTTTGGGTTTGAGGGTGGCATTGGCCAGGGCTCTGGATTCGAATTCTTCCATGAACAGGTTTGCAATGACAGGTGACAGTGGTGATCCCATGGGAGCTCCTTCTATTTGTTTGTATCTTTGTCCTTTGTATATGAAATATGTGTTGGTTAAGCAGTGTTCTGTTAGTTCCATGAGGTGTTTAGCTGGTTGGTATTTATTTTTGATGATTTCAAGGGTCTCTTTTATCGGGACTTGAGTGAATAGTGAAACCACGTCAAAACTTACAAGCAGATCTTCTTGCTCCACGTGTAGATCTTTGATCATTTCCAAGAAGTGGTATGAGTTTTTACATGAGAAGCTGCTGTTTCAGCATGGGGCTGTAGCTCTTTTGCTAGGTGTTTAGCTAGGTTTTGTAGTGGTGCTCCTCTGGAGCTGACTATGGGTCTGAGAGGTATGCCTTCTTTGTGTATTTTTGGGAGGCCGTATAGTTTGGGGCATCTGGAAGATTTCTCTCTGGGTATGATCATGTGTTGGATCTCTTTGCTTATGTGGCTGGTTATAATTTTCTTCTTGGTTAATTTTTCCAGATATGTGGTTGGGTCAGTGTTTATGGGTTTGTATGTGGAGTCTTGGAGTAGGTCTGTCAATTTTGTTTCGTAGTCTTTTCTGTCCATTACTACAGTGGCATTCCCTTTGTCTGCTGGGAGGATGATTATGCTGCTATCTCTTTTCAGGGTTTGTAGTGCTTTGATTTCATTTTTCTGTAAGTTGCTTTTTGGTGGTTTGCTTGTGCATAAGATGTTGGTAACTTGGTGTCTTATTTTATCAGCTTCATCTGTATTTAATTTAGTTAGGCTGGATTCTACTGCACATATGATGGATTCTGTGGGGATTTTTTGGGGTGCTATAGCATAATTGAATCCTTTGGTTAGGACATCTGTTTCTGTTTTGGTGAGTTCTCTGTTGGAAACGTTGTGCACTAATTGTTTCAGGTGTTGTTGTGAGTTGTTGGGGTTTTCTTGTCATGTTCTAATTTCTTTAATTTTTTCAATAATTTTTCTTGTTTGTAAATACCTTCAGAATCAGCTCTCCAAGTTGTAAGTTGTTTTATCTTGTCCCAAAGTAGAGGGTGGATTTTGCTGCTCAGTTCCAGGTGTAGTGCTAGCAAATCTTTGTTTAACTGATCTAATCGGAATCTCTTACTGTGGAGCTCGTTTCGTAGTAAAGCCATTTCAGTTCTTTTCAGGATACGTTTAGTGGCTGCTGTGCTTTGATGAAATGTTAATTTGAAGCAGGTTGGTGTAGTGTTGTTGTCTCTGCAGCTGCGTAGGAATTGGAGGTCACATAGTATTCCTGCTCTTTTAATTTCCAGTTTCTCGTAGGTTTTGATCTGGCTGTTTATTTCCTCCCGTAGAGGTTTGATATTTGTTTTCTTAAGTTTTGCGGTACTTACATGTATGGTGTTCGGCTTGGTTCGGGTATTTTCCCACGTCATTGTAGTTCTTTTAAAGTTGTAGCAACGTTTCAGCAGAATCTCATCTGCCATCATCAGGCTTCTGTATTGTGTCCGTCTGTGAGTCAGACTTTTACAGTAGTTTCAGATTTGAATTTGGGGCAGCCTATTGCTGTGCCAGAATGGTTTTTTCTTCATCCTGATTGGTTGGGGGTCTTGGTCTGTGTTTATTGGTCTCGGAGTTTGCTGTGTTCTGCTTGATTGGTGTCTCTAATATCTTCTGTCTGTTTTTTGGCTCTTTTTGTATCTTGATTGGCTGGCAGCATTGTGTTGCTTTAATGGAGGCCTTTAGTGCAGCTTGGCTTCGGGTAAATGGACGGCTATCATTAGTTAGGAAGCTGGGTTTCATCTGGGTGCCTGGTTGGGGTGTGTTTGAGCTGGAGGTATCAGGGGGGATCTGTTTGTGTCCAGGTGTTTGCCTGGCTTGTGGTGTGGAGATTTTTTTGTTTGTGAGTGCAGGCTTCCAAATGATTGACAGCCTGGTGGAATCATCTCTTCTGTTCATGCTTTCTGGTCTTTTTCAATCTCTATGGCTTCTCTGATGATTCTGTGATTAGGGTTTTCTATAGTGGCCAGGGTTTTGGTGCCATTGAAGTTGATGCTATGACCTGTGGCTTCCATGTGTTGGACTAGTGAGGAAGTGTGTTCCAGATTTTTGACTGCATTTTTGTGTTCATCCAGGCGGGTGCTTATTCTTCTATTGGTCTGTCCAATGTATGTGGCCGGGCATGATGCACAGGGGACTTCGTATATGCCTTGGTTTTCCAGGTCAATTTTATCTTTGGGGTTGCTAAGGATGGCTGCTATTTTTCTGTCTGTTTTGAAGGCAGTCCTGATGTGATGTCTGTGTAGTACCTTACTAATTTTGTCTGTAGTACCTCTTATGTAGGGCAGGACAGCTGTTCCATAGGTCTGTTCATCTTCTGGGTCTCTATTATGTTTCAGTGTGTTTTTGTGGATCAAGCTGGTGATTTTGCTTTTGTGGAAGCCGTTGGCTGTCAGTACTTTAGTCAGGGTGCATAGTTCAGTCTTAATGTGTGTCTTGTCTGCCAGGCGTTTGGTTCTGGTAATTAGTGTTTTAGCCACGGAGTTTATCTGTGCTGGGTGGTGGTGGGATTGGGCGTTGAGGTAGCGGTTGGTGTGGGTTTTCTTCTGGTATATGGTGTGTCCTAGTGTGCCATCTGTTTTTTTGTAGATTAGTACATCTAGGAATGGTAGTTGTTTGTTTGTGTTTCCATGGTGAACTTGATTTTGGGGTGTGCGCTGTTTAGGTGTGTTAGGAAATTGTTTAGGTACCCAAACTTAAGAAAACAAATATCAAACCTCCACGGAGGAAAAAACAGCCAGATCAAAACCACGAAACTGGAAATTAAAAGAGCAGGAATACTATGTGACTCCAATTCCCACCAGCTGCAGGAGACAACAACACTACACCAACCTGCTTCAAATTAACATTTCATCAAAGCACAGCAGCCACTAAACGTATCCTGAAAAGAACTGAAATGGCTTTACTACGAACGAGCTCCACAGTAAGAGATTCCGATTAGATCAGTTAAACAAAGATTTGCTAGCACTACACCTGGAACTGAGCAGCAAAATCCACCCTCTACTTTGGGACAAGATAAAACAACTTACAACTTGGAGAGCTGATTCTGAAGGTATTTACAAACAAGAAAAATTATTGAAAAATTAAAGAAATTAGAACATGACAAGAAAACCCCAACAACTCACAACAACACCTGAAACAATTAGTGCACAACGTTTCCAACAGAGAACTCACCAAAACAGAAACAGATGTCCTAACCAAAGGATTCAATTATGCTATAGCACCCCAAAAAATCCCCACAGAATCCATCATATGTGCAGTAGAATCCAGCCTAACTAAATTAAATACAGATGAAGCTGATAAAATAAGACACCAAGTTACCAACATCTTATGCACAAGCAAACCACCAAAAAGCAACTTACAGAAAAATGAAATCAAAGCACTACAAACCCTGAAAAGAGATAGCAGCATAATCATCCTCCCAGCAGACAAAGGGAATGCCACTGTAGTAATGGACAGAAAAGACTACGAAACAAAATTGACAGACCTACTCCAAGACTCCACATACAAACCCATAAACACTGACCCAACCACATATCTGGAAAAATTAACCAAGAAGAAAATTATAACCAGCCACATAAGCAAAGAGATCCAACACATGATCATACCCAGAGAGAAATCTTCCAGATGCCCCAAACTATACGGCCTCCCAAAAATACACAAAGAAGGCATACCTCTCAGACCCATAGTCAGCTCCAGAGGAGCACCACTACAAAACCTAGCTAAACACCTAGCAAAAGAGCTACAGCCCCATGCTGAAACAGCAGCTTCTCATGTAAAAACTCATACCACTTCTTGGAAATGATCAAAGATCTACACGTGGAGCAAGAAGATCTGCTTGTAAGTTTTGACGTGGTTTCACTATTCACTCAAGTCCCGATAAAAGAGACCCTTGAAATCATCAAAAATAAATACCAACCAGCTAAACACCTCATGGAACTAACAGAACACTGCTTAACCAACACATATTTCATATACAAAGGACAAAGATACAAACAAATAGAAGGAGCTCCCATGGGATCACCACTGTCACCTGTCATTGCAAACCTGTTCATGGAAGAATTCGAATCCAGAGCCCTGGCCAATGCCACCTCAAACCCAAACTATGGTTAAGATACATCGATGACACATTCGTGATTTGGCCCCATGGACAAGAAAACCTAAACAATTTCCTAACACACCTAAACAGCGCACACCCCAAAATCAAGTTCACCATGGAAACAGAAACAAACAAACAACTACCATTCCTAGATGTACTAATCTACAAAAAACAGATGGCACACTAGGACACACCATATACCAGAAGAAAACCCACACCAACCGCTACCTCAACGCCCAATCCCACCACCACCCAGCACAGATAAACTCCGTGGCTAAAACACTAATTACCAGAACCAAACGCCTGGCAGACAAGACACACATTAAGACTGAACTATGCACCCTGACTAAAGTACTGACAGCCAACGGCTTCCACAAAAGCAAAATCACCAGCTTGATCCACAAAAACACACTGAAACATAATAGAGACCCAGAAGATGAACAGACCTATGGAACAGCTGTCCTGCCCTACATAAGAGGTACTACAGACAAAATTAGTAAGGTACTACACAGACATCACATCAGGACTGCCTTCAAAACAGACAGAAAAATAGCAGCCATCCTTAGCAACCCCAAAGATAAAATTGACCTGGAAAACCAAGGCATATACGAAGTCCCCTGTGCATCATGCCCGGCCACATACATTGGACAGACCAATAGAAGAATAAGCACCCGCCTGGATGAACACAAAATGCAGTCAAAAATCTGGAACACACTTCCTCACTAGTCCAACACATGGAAGCCACAGGTCATAGCATCAACTTCAATGGCACCAAAACCCTGGCCACTATAGAAAACCCTAATCACAGAATCATCAGAGAAGCCATAGAGATTGAAAAAGACCAGAAAGCATGAACAGAAGAGATGATTCCACCAGGCTGTCAATCATTTGGAAGCCTGCACTCACAAACAAAAAAATCTCCACACCACAAGCCAGGCAAACACCTGGGCACAAACAGATCCCCCTGATACCTCCAGCTCAAACACACCCCAACCAGGCACCCAGATGAAACCCAGCTTCCTAACTAATGATAGCCGTCCATTTACCCGAAGCCAAGCTGCACTAAAGGCCTCCATTAAAGCAACACAATGCTGCCAGCCAATCAAGATACAAAAAGAGCCAAAAACAGACAGAAGATATTAGAGACACCAATCAAGCAGAACACAGCAAACTCCGAGACCAATAAACACAGACCAAGACTCCCAACCAATCAGGATGAAGAAAAACCATTCTGGCACAGCAATAGGCTGCCCCAAATTCAAATCTGAAACTACTGTAAAAGTCTGACTCACAGACGGACACAATACAGAAGCCTGATGATGGCAGATGAGATTCTGCTGAAACGTTGCTACAACTTTAAAAGAACTACAATGACGTGGGAAAATACCCGAACCAAGCCGAACACCATACATGTAAGTACATGCGAAAACTTAAGAAAAAAATATATAATATATATATATATATATATATATATATATATATATATATATATATATATATATATATATAAGCGCAGTTCCAAAATTATACTTTATAGCGCAGTTAAATTATACTTTATAGCACAGTTCCAAAGGTCACCAAATAGAAGAACCTGTTCATTATGTTGATGTCTAGGGTCTTAGACTTATGGTCTTGGGGGAATGTCAATCAGTCTTCTCTGTGAGTGGTGTCTAAAGTGATTCAGGAGTTCATGGCCATGACAGCCATGGGCCTATTCCAGATCATCCAGACCAATAAAGGAGAGTGACCACACATCTAATCTGGTGTTCCTGTCAGAGTGGTGCCTATGTGATCTGAAACCATATGAAGTCTCAGAATCAGCTGCGTCATGGTCAGATCACACCCTGATTACCATTGGATACTTTAGTACCACTGTCTACAGTAGGGAGGCTAGGGTCACTGGATTGGTCCATCCCAACAAATGATTGACCAAGATTGATTTCAGTGGGAGCTGGGGATTGTTTCTGCTACATGGTCCATCTGAAGCATTGGTTGCATCTTAGAATAGGGGGTGGCCAAAACTTTGATTAGATCAACCCATGAGACCTCTTGCTTTTGTGGATCCTGTCACTCCCCATGATTCTTGGAAAAAATAAGGGGAACAAAAAGAGAGACAAGACATCTACAGGAATGCTGGCACTCAATTAAGGATAAACGTGACCAAATTTGGGTTAAAGCCACTGATAAGGCCTACCTTGTGGCAATAAGAGCAGCAAAGCATTAATACTTCTCCACTCTTGATTGCATAGATGGGCTCCTATTTCACAGACTTGTTTAGGATGACACAGGCCCTCTTGAGTAGAGGGGGTCCAAAGAATCTCTTGCAGGAATGTGAGGAAGAATTTGATCAGCATCTGTTGGAAAAAGTCACTTGAATTTGTTTGACTCCAGCCTTGTTACAAATCTGGAGGTGTCTGGAAGAAGTCCTGATCCATTACTTGGAATTGGTTTGATTGGGGTCTTTATACAGTATGAAGACACATAATGCTATCCCAGAATGGGTGCCATTTCAGAGCAGCTGCAATGGATTGTGGCTTTTCTTAAAATGGGTGTCACTGCCAGGGCAGTGCCATGTGGTTTCCACATAGAAAGCCTGAACGGTGGATTAACTGCTTCCTGAAGGAGATCTATAGAAAATAAGTGGACTGAGCCATGATAAGGGTGGGATAGGGGGAGGGTGTGGGATGCAGTGGAGCAGGAACCAGAATATGGGGTACCTTTGGATGGGGCATGCCCCTCATAGGCCTGGCTACATATGAGCTGGGGAGTGTTGCAATAAAGGCCTGAGTCTGCACTAGACCTCCCAGAGCTCCACTACTCCTGAGGTATCCCATGCTCTGCTTAACAATCACAATGGGAAGAGTAGGGGTTGTGATAGGTAGGTGAGTGGATCACATGGGCACCTCACTTAGCAACCACCACAACTTATGAGCATAATGGTCAGGGCCCGCCATGATCCTAAGTCAAGAACTACCTTTACATTGATGGTTTAGTTTTTGCTTTCATTGTATATATCTCAGAGTCTCCTGCAAGTGAAATGCACAGCTATATTAATACAATCAATCAATAAATCTCCTTTTTTGGGTGTGTGTGTATGTGTGCATGCATATGCACATTTTTCTCATTTTATATATAGTGATTAGATTTATTATCTGCTGTGGAGCATAGGATAAGCATTCCTTTTTGCGATTTATCCCATAATTCTTTAGTACACACTTTCCTATCATTGAATTTTAACCAAACGAATTCCCCCACCACCACCACTTCTGCATATTGATCTCAGATATAAGCATTTTAATCCTTCCTTTATTATCAACTTTGTATGTGTGTCGTTTAAGAATTAGGCCATATCGCAAAATTCTGAAATTTGATATATAGGAGTATTCCAATTTAGCCTTTGATAAAATTTGATTCAGTTGACATGAAAATGAAAATTCAACCATTTTCTTACAACTTGAGTGCGCAAATGCTTGAAAATATCTTTTCATCATTGTAAAAGTACTTCAGCATGAAACTCTTGAATTTCTCTGAAGATTTCCTCCATATCAGAGGCCAAGGATTGAGGTGTTTGAAGCTGACATAATGAATTCCTGAACAACTATTACCTATGAAGTCCACATGGCTCTCACTAATGATGCCTCCAAAGAGAGACTCCCTGTGAGCTTTTTTAAAATTAAAATCCTTTTTTTCCCTTGAATAACTTTTGAATAATTATAATGATAACAAAGATAATATTCCTCCACCCTGGGTCGATTAAAATATCACATTCAGTTGAGTTTTTGCAGTCAAACCAGCAAAGTCTATTAACTATTGCTTTCTGCCAATATAAAATGGTCTCTGAAGAACTGCAGATAAATGGGCACGTCAGCTCATATTGGCTAGCTATGGCATCTGGACAACGAAGTTTCTCTTAGCCATCTTCTTTCTGAATGAATATAGGTTTAGTTGCTACACACTGCTTAATTAGGCCAGGACAAATGAATTCATTTTCTTAATTTAAACCAATTGTGGTTGGAAAATATAATTTGTATGTTAGCAACTGATAAAGGAACTATCATCTAGTTAACTGCTCATAATGAAGAAATCCGTACTAAAAAGCAAGGGAAGAGAAAGCACCAAGTGGACAAAAGGGCCAAGAGCAAAGAGGGGCATAAGCTTCCTTTTCTATGGGAAGAAATAATTATATTGATTTATTAAAGTTACATCCGGTGGTGGGCTGCTGCAGGTTCTCAGGGGTTTGGGAGAGTTCCCAGCTAAGATTCTGTGCAGTTCGGAGACCCCCCCCCCCCAAATCCGACTCCTGGGAGGCCCTGCCCACCCCACCCTGCCCCTCCCAGGAGTCCCCACGCAGCTCGTTTTGGATGTGGGGAAGTGCAGGGCATGCGTGGAGGCTTGAGGAGGGTAAAAAACGGGCCTCCTGGAAATTCAGGAAGGCTGGAAATGGGCCTGTTTCTGGCTTCCAGAGAGCCTCAGGGAGGCCATTTTTGCCCTCCTGGAGGCTCAAGAAAAGCCTCTGAAGCCCGGGGAGGGCTCAAACGCCCCTCCCCTCGCCTTGGTGCAGGAGGCTGACTCGGCCACACTCACCATGACCACACCTACCCAGCAACTGGACAGAGAACCCATTGCTAAAAATTTTGAAGTCCACCCCTGGTTGTATCCCACCTTTCTGTCAATTCAACACGATAGGCAGCTTTCAGCAATTAAAAATGCAATAATAATTAAAACAAACAAACAATACAATTACAATCAAGAGAAAATAAAAATCGGAAACACTGAAATCAAAATCAGTTTCACCGATAATTTTCATCCTGGTGAGGAAGACACAAGGGTGCTTACTACAGTACAGGTAGTCCCCAATGTACAACCACAATTGAGCCCAAAATTTATGTTGTTAAGTTTTGGCTCATTTTATGACATTTCTTGCCCCAGATGTTAAGTGAATTACTGTAGTTGATAAGTTAGTAACCTGGCTGTGGAGTGAATCTGGCTTCCCCATTGACTTTGATGGTTAGAAGGTGGCAAAAAAAACCAGGATGCTGCCACGGTCATAAGTATGAACTAGTTACTAAGCGTATGGATTTTGATCATGTGATCATGGGGATGCTGTAAAGATTGTAATTGTGAAAAATGGTCATAAATCACTTTTTTTCAGTTTTGTTGTAACTTTGAACAGTCATTAAATGAACTGTTGTAAGTCAAGGGCTACCTGTACTGGAGAAATGGGAAACAAA
This sequence comes from Notechis scutatus, assembly GCF_049901735.1. Taxonomy (NCBI): domain Eukaryota; kingdom Metazoa; phylum Chordata; class Lepidosauria; order Squamata; family Elapidae; genus Notechis; species Notechis scutatus. The sequence continues at coordinate 112,723,242 of NC_142009.1, read as the reverse complement.
TGCATCTCCTTGGGTTGGGCATTTCATAGTCTGGGTTACTTCACAGGAAGACGTTCTCTCCCACATACTAAAAAGACAAGCTTCTGGAAGTGGAGAGAATCAACGTTCTCTTCCGCTAATATCAGTAACCAAATAGTTCATACCAGGAGAGGTGGTCCCTCTGAAAGTTAGATACCAAGTATTTAGGGATTAAAGGTCAATATCAGCACCTTAAATTGTTCTCGGTAGAAGTAGTTCTTGATTAACAAGAATAATTGAGACTCAGATTTCTACCACTAAGTTATGAGATGGAAATGAGCACCTCACTCTGCTTCGGATGCTTCTGGATTGATTAGCCAGCTATAAGATGTTACCCATAGGATGCCCAAAAATGTTAACAACATACATTCTTCGGGAAGGCTCCTTTCATGTGATGTGGTTGTAAAGCACAACATCATGTGACCACATAGTTTATCCATGGCAAACCTGGCACTTCCCAATGCCATTGCTAAGCATAGATCATATTATTATTACTATGATTTTGTTATTGTTATTTTTGATCATTGCACAGTCAGCCAGATGTTCAGACTGAGTTTGGCATTTTTGTTTACCTATCAAGTCCTGACTAAGGACCTGGGATAGGCAGATCTGGATGTTTGATGGTGTTATACATAGATATCATTGCAGGATGGAAGCAGTTCCAAGTAAAAACACCTTCTGCAATTGACTATTGGCAAATTTGTCAATGCCAATGGTATTCAAGTGGTGCTCCAATTTTATTATTATTATTCATTAACACGAAACTCAGTCAACTGAACATTTAAAATGTATCACAAATATTTTTGTCTGGCACTGATGGTTGCTACAGGTTGCTGCCAGCATCCTAGGTATCGACCAAGTATCTTCTTAAAATGTACAATGTTCCGAGTAACACAGTTTTTTGCAGTTCTGCTGTTGTTATTGCAGGAAGCTATAATTTCTTGATGCATTTTGTAAAATTCTTGGACATTATGCCAAGTGCCCCAATGACAATGGGTATCACTCAGAGGTTGTATTCAGCAGGTTCTGACCAGTTCTGGAGAACAGTAGTGGAAATTTTGAGTAGTTTGTAGAACCAGCGAATACCACCTCTGACTGGCCCTTCCCCCATCTATTCTCTGCCTCCCAAGTCCCAGCTGATCAGTTGGGTCTTCTTTTATTGCCCTGCACAGGAGAACAGAGCTGGAAAGCAGGTTAGTGGGGTGGGGAGGGAATGGGATTTTTCAGTAACCTTCCCCCAGGAATAGGGATGGAATGGAGATTTTATAGTATCCTTCCCCTGCCACATTCACCAAACCACACCCACAGAGCTGGTAGTAAAAAAAATGTGAATCCCACCACTGGTGTCACTGCAAGTCCAAATCTTTTTGTACAAGTGTTGCCTTTATATGTAGGGATGGCTGATGGTACAAAGCTATTTCCCCCAACTTGTAGTTTTAAGTTCATGTGAACCTATGGCTATTTATTACCAAGTTTTCATTTTAAAAATAAAATTAATAAATGGAAAGATTTAAAATGAGAGAGAGAGAGAGAGAGAGAGAGAGAGAGAGAGAGAGAGAGAGAGAGACTCAGAAAAGTGCCAGATATTTTATTCTTTATTTTTAAATTAAGAGTTAATAAAAGGGTAGTACTATAAACTTTCACAGAAGATATGAAAGGCAATCAGATAATCAAAGAAGCTTTGAGGAGTTGACGTATCCACTTCACCTAATAATGCAACAGGGAAAAAATGGGAAAGCCAAAAAGGAATGTTAATATATGTTTCCTTCCAGCCATAAGATTAAGGGTGACCCACAGTTATTACAACAGCATTTTTATGCTTAGAGGCAATACTTGTTTTCATTCTTTGCCCAACTACAGTAATTACATCTGTTTTGTTCATTTATTTTTTCAGTTAATTTCTCAAATCTCACTATCTCTTTTTCCCCCCTTTAAGGTTGCATGTTAAAAACAATGGATATGCATGTAGTGTTTTATGAATTAGTATGCAATAGTAATAAAATCACAATTTTAATTTGCCACATGCACCCACAAATATAATGGTATATGTCCTAATGTCTGGAAACAGGCAGTATGAATATGAAGGTACTAGTTTTATAAACAAGAGAATGATGGCTAGTTTTAGTATTCTAGTACTATTACTATTATAATCCAATGCATAGAAATGTTTGAAAAGTAGGGTTGTCAAATAAAAATAAAATATGCAAGTGATCATCTACAGACCAAGTTATACCTGATGTGTAGAATCATTTCAAGAAGTGTTTAACACTGACTCCTTAAAAATGTATTGGGGTAGTGGCATTTTTTTAAATTTGAAACTTTAATATATAAGAATTGGCTATTGCCTTCCTCACTACTTGATTGGTTTTGGCTTCTATGTAATGTGTGTATCTCTGTGTATCTCTGTGTGTGATTTGTTAAAAACTGTTGTATATGTATTAAACCTTGCTGATTTGATATTAGACCAAGACTATGCAACAGGCATTAACCTTAAGAATGACTTAGGCAGTATATTTTAATATTGTTCCTTATCTAGTACATTTAGGGTTTCAAGCAAATATAATTATTATAATTACTATTAATAATAACAGTAGTATTAAAATAACAATGAGTTTATTTTACAGTAAAAACCAAGCTCACTTAAAATTGTTTGCTTATTAAATTTAGTACGGGTGAACAATAAAAATTAGGGTTCCAATCAGTATTTGGTAGTAGAAAATGAATTACATTTTGTCAGATTGCCAGAGATAACCACATGAATCAACACAGCCTAAATCATGCTAGAAATAAACCACAGCAGTACAATATATCAACCCTGAAATGACACAGGAGGAAATTGATACATCTTGCCCTAATGAAATACACATTTAGGCTATCCATTTAGCTAATTAGTCAAAAACACCAGATCTGATTATTAAATCTATCCTTAATGTGCTTGCTTTACCCTTCACAACATGGAGGCATGGTGACACATGTGCATGCTCGCACATGCACAAACACTCACACACACCCCATTTTGCAATGGTAATTTAATTTTACAAGTGTCCTAAAAGAAAGATAGCCTTGTTTCCAATAATACAGCTAGGGATCTTTCAAAATGTACCATGACTTCAGATTCATAGGATCCAAAAACTTTTTATTTTATTTTTATTTTTTATGTGAGATAAAATATGCCAGCTTTGTAAGTGGGATAGTTTATTTCCTTCCCAGAGATTCAATGAAAGGAATAAATGGCTGTAAAATACCAAAGAAAAAAAGAAAAAAAGGAAAACAAGCTCTTCTCTCGTATATACTTGCTGGTTGCTGTGAGCCACAGGGCATAGGGGAAAAAATCATTCTCTGCTTTCATTTCTCCCTCTCTGATCTTCAGATTGATTTTTCCATTACATGAAGTCCAAAATGCTGTAGAATGGCAGGTTTCATCCATTGTAATTTATGCCCTGCCTTTGCACGGGTCTACAAATTTGCTCACCTCGGAAGCCTCTTCCATTACCCATGGCTAATCCTTCCTGGAAACAAGGGTACTAGTACTTGATTCTCCAGGTTCATTTTATTCCGTGATCTTATTGGCATTTCCTTCTAATAATCTCCACCAGCATATTTTGAGTCATAGCTGGAGTAGAGAGCTATGGAATAAATGGAAAAAGGAAGGAAGGAAGGAAGGAAGGAAGGAAGGAAGGAAGGAAGGAAGGAAGGAAGGAAGGAAGGAAGGAAGGAAGGAAGGAAGGAAGGAAGGAAAGACAGAAGGAAGGAAGGAAGGAAGGAAGGAAGGAAGGAAGGAAGGAAGGAAGGAAGGAAGGAAGGAAGGAAGGAAGGAGAAAGGGAGGGAGGGGGAAGTCTCATCATCTTCTTGCTTTGCTCATTGTGCCACTGGAGTTTTCTCCAGTTAATTTCTAAGTTGCTATTTGTATCTTTCTTTGTAAATCATTTTCCCTTGTCAGCTGACACATGTGCGCAAATAGTGATAGCACTTAGACTTATATACTACTTTACAGTGCTTTACAGCCCTCTCTAAGCGGTTTTGCAGAGACAGCATATTGCCCCCAACAATTTGGGTCCTCATTTTACCCACTTTGGAAACATGGAAGGCTGAGTCAACATTGACTCAAATCTTGGTGAGATTTCAATGTTGTCCCATGATCCTGGTTTTGCCTTTAAGCAGACCACTCAGCACCATTCTTGGATAAATGCTGTTTTGCTAGCTCTTTCAACCAACCAAATTGTTGCAAAGAAGCTTAATTTGCCTTACTACCTCCTGGCATGGAAAGCTTCAAGATACTACTGTTTGAGAAGCAAAATAGTCGTGATTGTTTCTAACATCATATATATGAAACTCTAGGCTCCATATACTGTAGGTGTGGTCAACTTCATTGACACAATAGGATTGTCCAATATCTTCCTTGATTTACCAGCACTCTTCCTTTCCTTCCATCCTCATTTCCATGTGCTTCTTTTTCAATGAGAAATATTTTGAGAAAAAGATGTGTAGGCAACAGAATAAGGAGTCAGTTGCCCACACAACTTGTTACATACACTTCTAGCTGCTATTAAGATTCCACTTCATTACCCTGAATAATACCACAAATTACATTAAGAATTCTGGAAGAGTAACTAAGAAGGGAAAAATATATAGCAACATACTTGTATTATAACCCTTGACCTCTGTTTTGGAAGGCAATGATTTAAACCACAGTGCTGCAGTTATAGCCTGAGGAGGGGAAAAGATGCGAAGGGGGAAAATTGCATAGCTATCTATAGCATCATTTCATTTTGACTCTAAGTGCCAGAAAATCATAAAAGAAGACTTGGCAATGGAAATCTTAGATAAAATAGAAGCTACTAAAGAATGATAATGCAACAGTTGCATCCATACGCATATGCTCAGAAGCTAAATATGTTCCTCAACCTAATGCCCTCCAAATTTGGTGAGATTACCACTTCTTGCATTTCCAGAAAGTAAGACCATTGGTGGATTTTCATATTTGCTTGTGCTTGGCATGGGAAAATAGGTGTGTGCTGGCCAATAAAGTGAGAAGAAAAATCAGGTACAGTCAAACTTGCTGGAATGTGAATCTTGTGTAACTGTATCTAAAATGAAATAAAAAACAATAATAACTGTAATATTCATGGTTGCATGCATGCAGTGGCTTAGCCAAAGGGAAAACTGACTAATGAATATATAAATGACATGGCAAAGCCCAATTGTACTTCCATAGTTTTTCATATACATTGGTACTATGCAACTGTTTGAAACTCATCGAATTTGGTATTTAATGCATTTTGACATGAACATTTTGTCCCGGTACTCATGATTTGTTTACTGCACAATGTACAAACTAAAACCTGTCAGTGTCAGCTACCTTGTGACTCATTACATTATAATTGTACAGATGTCCACTGTTGTCCACAAGATGTACAGATGTTTTAAAGTACAGATGTCCACCATAATTTCTGGATATCAGTACTTTAAAAATGGCAAAAGAAAGCAGTGCCATTTAGCCATCACAACAGTGGAACTTCTCTTGCCAAAATTGAAATTGGAAGGAAATGAAATACAGCAGCTTCCTAAATTCTGATTTGAAAAATCCTGCTAATCTGAATTCCTAAACATCTGACTAGTTTTGTAAATCACCTAATTATTCTGGATAAACAACATTGCACCGTGTGTGACAAAATAGTTCATTATGTGTGAACCCAAGCATAGTTTTATGCCAGTTGAAAATTAAAAGCAGAACTTCTCAACAGGAAACAGGTCTGGGTTAAATGAATAGTTAAAATTGTAAATCAGAGACTGACACATCTTAAAGTAACATAAAACAGAGAGGGTGAGATGATAATGTAAATATAATTGCATGCATGAAAAATTAATACACGTAACTTTTTAAAAAAACAAAATGTGTATTTTATTTTATTTTATTTTTGGAGGAAAAAAAATGAACCACCAGTCAAAAGGTTTCCTTTGTTTCTCCCTGTCCCCCTACCATGTCTGAAATCAAAGGCTTCCAAGCTAAAATTCTTTTCTTATGTCTATTAAGCATATGCAGGTGAACCTATTTCTCCCATGGTATAGGCAGACTGTCCTTTTGTCCTTGCTCTGTTTCTGCAGCCCAAGGCTATTTATCTCTGTCACACTCAAGTAACTGAGTCCCAGAACTGCAGCGTCTGGGTTAGAGCCACGTTCCTGTGCTAAACAGAGACACTATAGGATATTGACTACTGTAGGGTTGACAAGGTTGGCCTTTTGGCAAGGTGAAATGGGTTGTTACAGTAACTATCAGGAGGCAGAAAGCATTGTACAGTAAATCTGATTCCACAGGATGCACAAAGTATTTGAGGCATGGAGCTTTCTGATGTAGTAGCCTCTTAGGGACCTGCACAGTGCAGGATTTTTCACACTATTGCATATAGGCTATCTGCTTGAGAGCATGTTCATACTCCATTATCCCATCCCTTCACAGTCTGCATCAAAATAGATACCTGGATGAAATCTGGAAACATGAATAGGGAAGAGCATAACTTTTTCCAAGTTACAGGATATTCAAAGGAAGTAAGGACAATTTTTAATGGGCTGGCATTGTCACAAAACCTCCATAGTTATGAAGAAAGGTAGGTTTAATCTCTTGATCCTTTGTATTATTTCATAGCTTTTAAAAGTTCAGACATGCTATCTATGGTAGTTCTAAAGGTAAATGCATAGATAGAATGGATCAATTCATTTTAGTGCTCTCAGGTCCTTTTCCCAGCAAGGATTTGCAGGTCTCAGAGTGGGATTTTCTGGGCATTGCCCTCACAAGGCCACGGGGCTTCTGATCGTATTGAAAAGCTGAGCTTTCTGAAAATCAATCAATTCAGTTTCTGTTTGAAGGACATGCTGTGCTGACAGTTACCTATTTGATAGAATCCTAACCTCTCTCTTCCTTCTTGTGGGAGGTTTTTTTTCTCCCCTTTCACCAAAACACCATGACACTTGTCTTCCTGTCTCTTTCTCTATTGATGGAAGGATTCCATCAATTCCATTGTTCCCCTTAGCAATAGCTGGGTGTCTATGGAGATTTTCAATCATCCAGGTCATGGCTGTTCCAAAGATGCTTTTTCCAAAAGGCAACTGGACTTACTTGATTTTTTTTTACTTTGAAAACATTTAGCTTCTCATCCAATGAAGCTTCTTCAGTTTTTGTCATCATAGAAGAACAGCATTGTTTAATTCTTTTCATCCAAGAAGCTTCTTCAGTTCTTGGATGAGAAATGAAACATTTTCAAAGAAAAACCCAAGAAAGTCCAGTTACCTTTTGGAAAAAAAACATATTTGGGACAAGGTAGTTTATTTTCGCTCTATCACTGGAAAAAAAAAAAGGCCTAATGTGGATGCATAAGGATGGACACAGGATGTTATTGTTATAGTATGACAATCATACACTGGCTTGCAGGAACATGTCCTTGTTATTATGGGAAATGAAGGTAGAGACATTTGCTGTGCAGAAAAGGATTGTTATAGTGAGGAGGTTTGTTTCAACACCAGCAGCAATGTAGAAGAACCTTGCTATAATGTGACTATTTTTATGTCGCCTTTGAAGATACACTCGAGAGTCACTATAGGATAAGAAATTAGATTAGAAATGAGAAGGTATAGGCTGGGGGTCACCATTCATCCCTGTAGTTTATTGGTGACTTTGAGATAATCACTATCTCTCAACCCAGATTATATCCTAGCTAGGAAAGATAAAATGAGGAGAAAACCATTATGTGTGTTCTTCAATTCCCCAAGAAATTAGGTTATAAGTCTAGTAATAAATAAAAATTGTGCACATAATAGTAAAAAGATATGCAGAAATTATTATTAGCTCAGGATGCAGCTCAATACAGCTGGACACTTGTATTGTTCAACCCTTGCTGGGATTGTTGCCTTTTGATAGCAAAGTTGTTTTCTTCCTCAACTGCTCTTTCTTTTCAAACTGCTCTTCCATATCTATGACCTGCTTTGTCTACAGAAAAGATTTCTACCCATCTCAGTACTGCCTAAGAGCAGTGCCAATATAACTACTTGAAATGTTCTGTATGGTTGTAGTTTGCATAATGAATATTCAGTAGATATCTTATAGCTTCAATATTTCCAATGGCGATGGTTATCATCGAATATGGAGAGTCTCTTAATGCAGTGTTTCTCAGCCTTGACAGCTTTAAGAGGTGTGGACTTTAACTCCCAGAATCCCCCACTTAAAATGGATAGGACTGGATGCTGTCAAAGGGAACTGCATAGAGAATGAATTGTCAGCATAAAGTCTATTTCTTTTGTAGAATTGCTCGCCTACCATTTGTAGGTTATCAAGTGCTTTACAATTACAATTGCTTTTCCATTTTTCCTCTAAAATAGCCTTGGAGAATCCACTCGGTTCTGATGTTACTAGGTCTCCTTTTCACACAGTCCATTAGCAAACCTCTTCTAATTACATGTACGGCTTTCAGAAATATATTATATTGCATATAGAAACTATAACTCTTAAGAAATTAAAAGTGTGCTTATTGCAATAAGGAATATCAGAAGCCCTTTTCTTATGACCACAACTGAGCTCAACATTTCTGTTTTAAGTGAGACATTTGTTAAGTGATTTTGGCCTCATTTTATGACATTTCTTGACTCAGTTAAGTGAATCACTGCAATCAATATGTTAGTAACCCAATTGTTAAGTGAATCTGGCTTTCCCATTGACTTGTCAGAAGGTTGCAAAAGGGGATCACATGATGTTGGGATTCTGCAAGTGTCATAAATATGAACCAGTTGCCAAGCACCTGAATTTTAATCATGTGAACATGGGGATGCTGCAAAGGTTGTAACTGTGAAAAATGGTCATAAGTCACTTTTTTCAGTGCCATTGTAATTTTGAATGGTCACTAAATAACTGTTGTAAGTTGAGGACTACCTGTAAAGGTAAATTGGGGGTGTAGTTAGAATCTGCCTGCCTATCTATCTATCTATCTATCTATCTATCTATCTATCTTCTATCTATCTATCTATCTATCTATCTATCTATCTATCTATCTATCTATCTATCTATCTATCTATTATCTATTTATCTATTATCTATCTATCTATCTATCTTCTATCTATCTATCTATCTATCTATCTATCTATCTATCTATCTATCTATCTATCTATCTATCAAACATAATTAGCCTGTGTCTGATCAATAGTAGCAATATTTTGGAGAAATTCTCTCAAACAGTTCCATCCCAATTAGCAATATTTATAATAAGAGGCACGTAGATGTCAAGTTGATTTGCCTCTTCTTTTATAAAATATTGCTTGCCTTCTTTTTATTCCAAGCACTGGTAGAAGATGGCGGCCCAGACATCTTAATGAAGCCTGCATATGGTTCCAGCAGAATTTATGATTAGCTATCCATCAAGGCATTTGAAACCTTGTGTTTAAAATTATCCATTTAGTATTCACTGACATTTATGCTTGACTTTAAAAAGTTTAAATTAGAGCTTTTGAACTCTGAATTGCTAGTTGCCATGGCTAGTGCACACATTACTTTTTCCAAATTTTAAAACCCCTTGTTTGCTATATTTAATGATGCTGGATCACTTTATTAATAGGACCAACTGAAGAGAATTATGTCCATATGTGGTACGAGAGAGGATAAACAGTTACATTAGGTAGACATTACTGTGGCAAAATAGTAGAAGTTAAAAAAAAACCCAATTAATGACTGCCCTATGGCAAAAGCATGCCACTGTTTTTTATTGAAGGTTCAACTGACCAGCATTCTTAAGATTGCAGTGAAAGTATTCAAGTGTTGAATGCCAGATTTTGAATATATTTGATCAATAGGTCAAATGGTTCAAATCAATATTGCACTGATCTTTAAGAAGGGGGCTAATTGCATTTCCAAATGAGACAAGAAGGTGTCCCTTGCCTGCAGTCCACTCATCTCCCACAGACACTGTGCTCTTACGTCATCACTATTGGGTTTTATTAACATGTCTGGGGTTGTTTCCAGTTATTGGTGTGAACACCTGAGTTCATTTCAGATTACCACTTATTAGTAACATTTTTCAGAAATGTTCTAATGATATTCAGAACCATCGATTTCTTTATTGGGAGCCAAATGATCATAAATGAAAATAGGATGCTGAACTACAAGGGAATTGTATGAACTGGCCATTATCTTCAGGTTTATCTTCAGATTGGAATGGTCCCCTAGTGAAGTTCACAAGTTGTTCCTCTTCTGGTTCAGTGATTCCCTCCTATAGTTATAGCTCTTAGATATCTCTTTCCTGTCCCGCTAGGCTTTTGTTTCTCTTTTGCTACCTCAGTCAGCACTGGGTGGCACTAAGTGTCAGGCAGAAAAGACTTATGCATTTTTCCCTACTAGTTTTCATTTAAACCGATAAGAGACTATTTGCTTGGGCATTTCTTACTAAGAGAATTTCAGTGGAATTCCTACTGAAGGGAGGGGCTGTTGAAGGACGAAGACACTGTTCTTGTATTCTTTTAGTATAAAATGGCTTAGACATACATGTGAATTCTCATCTTTCATTGTACAATCATCTCCCCCAGAGCTTTGCAGGCAGACTTCAACCTAATACCAAAGAAGACATTATGAGGGAATTCTTCATTACATTTTCTCTGCAAGTGTAGACAGCCAAGGAGGTTTTGGTGGGATAAAAATCATGAGGGAAGGAAACAGAAATCTATTTTCTCTTCCCCAACTTCTCTCTTGGTATAGTTTTCTGCCCAAGATCTGGCTGGCCTGACTGCCCGACTTTGGGAAGGCAATAAAGGTCTCTTTACTGACGCCTGAGAGAGTTTTGACCTGTTGGAGGTGATTTTATCTGGCACTTTATGTGGTTATGTATTTCCAGTTTGTTTATTTGTCTATTGTGTGCTTTTTTGGAACTTGTTGCCTTAATATGATAAATGTGAATTGTATGTTGTTCCCAAACAATTATGTTAAGACTTGAAATGAATATAAAAAGACATGTTAAGAATTCATTGTTGTTAATTGCTGATGCATGCCTCCTTGAGTGCTGAATGAGTGGTTAAGCAAAAGAAAACATTTGGCCTCTACCCATTTCCTGTATACAAGTAGGGATTTTTTTCGGACACTTTGTGGTGTGATGGTATATAATTTAGCTAATCTGTACCAAATGTCCACAATTTACATTTCTGTAGTGTTCTTGATGCAGCATCTTTTTAGATCTTTGGGAAAAGTATAACGAATATTGTCTCTCACCTCAATGATTTTTTTCAGGATGAGACAGATCAGCTATCCATCATCACTGATCCTTAGGATTTCAGAGGTTCAATTGAGATGAAGCTTTGGCTTTCAAATGTTATACTGGCTGACCTAGTAATTGACTCTATTGCCTTTCATTTATGTGTTAATTTTTCAGATTCTAAAATTAGTAAGAATTAATAATGCTTCCAAACTGTTATTTGTTCTTACAAAATGGTAGCAAATGACACTATGGAATCAGATTTTTTATTCACAGATCAAAGAATTAGCCCAATTTTTGTTTCCTTTCACATTGTTATTCTAGGTTCACTGCTCCAGAAGTAACAACACATTACTTAAAAAAAAAAGGGGGGGGACAGATTAAATTAAATATCACAAATAAATGTCTTGAAACTAGACACTTATCCTTTCGCCAGGATCCTCCATAAATTTGATTTTCTTATTTTCATACTCTCATATATTATAGAATATACTCCTTGTGCATAATGCATAATTTTATCTGCACCCCAAATTCTGCCCATTCTTCAGAAGACAAGGAAACGCCATTGTGGCTCTGGAATAAATCTTTGCACCCCTAATACTATTTTGGTGTATATAATTGAATTATCATCATAATACCAAATCAATTCATTGTGGAATGTAGGCTTTTTTACTAAAGAGTATGGACCCCATTGAGTTAGTTTCATTCTTGTGCTTCTGCTTAATCTTTGTTTCAAGGTTTTGACTATTGCAATGTTGCACTCTGAGTTAATAGTAGAGTCCACACATTCCTGTGAAATGCTAAGTCTGACAAGAATTCCACTTTGAGAAGGAATCAGTTCATCAACCTTTCTCATATGAAACTTATCAGTTGCTGTCAAAGATCATCCATTTCATTCTTAATCATACAAAACAGCTTTTCCTGGTTCACTATCTTTGGCCCAGAGATACACAGTCATCACCAAACCACATTGGGGTTGGTGGGTTTTTCAATGATGGGACTCCTTGGGGCATCAAAAATGCAATCATGGTGATTCCCTCCTTTCTTACATATAAGAATAAACAATTTTGTTAATTTGTTAATTTAGCACTTCTATAGTACTTTCATTATTATTTTTTTAAAAAAATCCTCTTCTTCCCATATCCCATCCCTCACCAATAGTCAAATTACAAAAGCACATTATTCAAACTAATCAACTAAAGTCTGTTAAGAGTTAACAGAAATATTAAAACATATTGTGTAGTTTTATTTAAAAAAAAAAAATCAATTTTATGATCCAAACTATTACTTCCTCTGAAATATAAAGCAAAAGACATGTCTCCATGCTTATAAACAGATCTTGAAAGTCTCGTCATTCAGTCCTGGTCAAAAAGAAATCCAATGAACAACTACCAGAAATGACAACATAGATATTTTAACCCTTATCAAACAGATTCATTTTATAAATTGTGTTTTCATTTTTTTAAAAGCCTGATCTTTAGTTCCATCAAATAGTTGATTTCTTATCATTTTCTTTTTATTTCATTCCAGGAACTGCTTGAGCCATTCCTCTTTGTGTCTTCTCAGAAAGAGTTTTCTTGGTTCCACACATTCCTTTTCTAAAGCTAAGAGAAGAAGGGTTTCCAAACCACTCTTCTGATTTATTACTTGTATGTTCCCTTTAATCAATAAGAAATCAAGTGGTTTGAATCTTTTTTCTTTTCTGTTTTCTCCCTGTTCTATACCCCTCCTTTTTTTTACTTTTTATATCTTTCTCAGTTTCGATTATATTTTTATCTTTGTATTTGTAAACTCTAATCAAATTTTTGCAAAATAAAAAAATATGGTCATGGTATTGTCTCAGAAGAGAACATTTTCTGTAATTGTCCTTACCTTGTGGAACAGCTTTTTTCCCCAGATCTGGAGACTCTCCCTTTCTTCCTTATCTTCAGAAGGTAGTTAACACCTGACTTTCTGTCTCAGTTGCTGGACAAGAGAAGAGGGGAAGACAGCATTTGTGGTTTTTGTGATAGCATTGTTATAGTGCTTGTGGTTTTAAATGTTTCTGATAGTTTAGATCTTGGTTATTTGTCTGTTTATTGTTAGCCATCCAGGGTTACGTTATATAATAGGAACAGCCATACAAATCTTTTAGGTCAGATAAGGATTAATTTAGTACTTACTAGTACAAAACTGAATCCTATAGTATTTATTGTAGGATTTCATTTCATAAATTTCATAAGCAAACTTTTTCTCACAGCAACTTCATGCTAACTGGAGGGAAAGAACAGAAGTTAGTATGTTTCCATCTGTTATTAACTTATAACAGGGGTTTCAAACTGGCAGCCCACAGGCTGCATGCATCACACACAGGCCACGCCCACCCCAGCTCCGCAAAGGGGAACACCACAATATGTATGTGACAGCAATGTGACGCCACGAGTTTGACACCTGTCACTTATAACATTGGAGCCATTACTTTATATTCAACCTTCATCTCTTTTTGCCTTTCTTTCCCTGTCTGTGTGTACATGATAGGTACACACAGACCTATCTGGTAGGTAGATGATAGATAGATGATGGATAGATAGATAGAAGATAGATGATAGATAGATAGATAGATAGATAGATAGATAGATAGATAGATAGATGATAGATAGATAGATAGATAGATAGATAGATAGATAGATAGATAGATAGATAGATAGAAGATATGTATATGTATGTCAGTGGTGGGATTCAATTTTTTTTTAATTACAGGTTCTGTGGGCATGGCTTGGTGGGCATGGCAGGGGAAGGATCCCAGAAAGAAAGAAAGAAAGAAAGAAAGAAAGAAAGAAAGAAAGAAAGAAAGAAAGAAAGAAAGAAAGAAAGAAAGAAAGAAAGAAAAGAGAGAGAGGGGGGAAGGAGGAGGGAGATAGAGGGAGGGAGGGAGGGAGGGAGGAAGGAAGGAAGGAAAAAGAAAACAAATAACTCTAGAATTATTTGTTATGCGTATGTATCCCACATTTTTCTACTTTGTAATTCAAAGCAGTATTTCAAAATAATTACAGGTCCTTAGGTTGATAACAGTTTCAGTAGATGTTGGATGATGCATATAGGGCTAGTCCAAGGAATTTTACTTGTGGGATGGAAAACAAAGTTAATATCTAACTATTCTATCTAACTCTAGAGTTGCAAGTTATGTGCGTCCAGAACATAATTTATGAATTAAGAAACTAGTACAAGACATTCCACAGAAATGATTTCTGTATGAATTATTTTAAAGATCCAGTTAATAAACACTCATTATTACCTTTATTGTCAGAGTACAACATGTGTTTAATGAGTTTGGCTAAATGTAAAATGGTGATTCCCAGATGTTTCAGACTTTAACCCTCAATGGCTATTTCAGCATGACCAACTCAGATAATTTTTTGACATGGGAATCAGAGCTATTTCAGATTGGATAAATTTGGCCACTTTGAAGTAAACAATTGAGGAGATAAGTCTGACCATATAAAGAAGATAGAATTTGGTAATATCTCCTTTTTTCTTGCATTTGAATGCTGAAATAAAAAAAGCTCTTGGATTTGAGTGATGGGTATTAATTATGGTCTTATAGGATTCTAATAGAAACATTTTTGTCTGATGAAAAAAGGGAACATAGTGAGAAAGCAATTTATAGGTTGTTCAGAAAAGTAATGAAGTTAATATTTATAAAGCAAGCACAATATGTTCATTTGATGGGTCCATTAAAGAATATTTTGGGGAAAATTTTATTGCAGTGGTATTATATATCAAGTAAAATTTAAACAGTTTAGAATTATATTATGCAAGTATGAGGAAATGTCAAGCAATAGAGGCATTGTGAAGTCATTAGAGATACTGAGGGAAATGGGGGAAGGTGCTTACTATAATTAAAATGTTCCAAACATCCATTTGTAGAGTAGTTTTGCACCATAAATTGAATTACAACAGAATTAAATTATGAGGAAAACAGGTGACATCCATTAAAAATTGGAACAACACTTTTGATAGAGGAGAATTCTAGAAAATTAAATATCTAGTAGAAAACAAACTGAGGGATCATCAAACAATCAACTCAGATTTCTCATATGAGGCACAAAAATAGGTTCAAAATATTAGACATAATACATTATGTGAAGACTCAGCTCTCTACAAATGGCTGTAGTGCTGAGAAAGATGAAAGGAAGGTTGGGAGGGAGGGAGGAGGAGGAGGATCTGCAGCAAGGTGAATAGATTAAATTATAATGCCATTGAGTGCACTGTTGGAAGATTCGAAATAACAGATTTGGGATACATAATGATAGAGATGATCTATCTACGTGGTGGGTAGGAGTTGAATTTGATTTGATGGGACAAAATCAATCAGTTAATCAATCAATCAATCAATCAATAAAATGAGTTAAATAATAACATCCAGAGATATCAGAATTGTAAATCTATCCAATAACATAAAATTGGCAATACCCTTTGTTGCAGTAAATCAAACTAGAAATAGCAAAGTGCTACCTATATATTTGATTATGTATTTACATTTTTCTAATTAATAAAAAGTTTTAGGGAGAGAAACTTTAAAGGAAAAAGCACTTTAAAAACCTAAGGATCAAATCTACTCAGATAAAATTGTTAAAGACATGGTACAAATTAGTTCTGTTGGCAGTGAAGGCTTTGCACTATGGCTTACCCATATTTTCTTATCTGGCAAGAAAATGCTTACACTCCTGGCATTGGGCTAGTGCCTACTTGGAAAAATTATCCAACACAAGCATCCCCATTGCTGGTAACAATTGCTGGTGAAGAGACATACCGCTTGCATGCAAATTGTCAGGCACTAGTAACCAGGGACAGGAGTTGAGTTCGAAGCACTAAAAGTTTATTACATGCTACCTATACTAAAGAAACTGATCTACTAATGGTCAAGCCAAATTGGTGCTAGACAACAGAGTTCATGGAGAATTGGACTTGTGTGCCTTGTGATGTGCAGCGATTCCAAACTGATGATGTGTTTTACCCCACCCTCAGGCACAGTCTGCTCATCTCTTACCAAAATGTCCTGAGGTAAGCTTCTTCAACTCAATATATTCCCAAATCATGATATGTGCTCACCATGTTTGAGGTTGGCATAGGTAATTATTTCAATTAAGAAACAAGAAAAAAACCTTCTAGCTCAGTGGTACAATGAATTGATATGTTGCTACTTCTTAATGAGTATTTATTAGGATTTCATACAATAAATGACAAAAACACCCATTAAGAACAATGGGAAATCTCTGAATATGGGAAGGGAAACACATCAAATCACCAATAAACCAAAGATAAATAAACATCTAGAAGAAAATCCAAGAGAATGGTTATAGCATCAACCAAACCCTTCTAAATTTTAATTCTGGAAATCCCTCACTCCACAAAAGAGATCAGATCTTGATTATGTTAATACAAGGCTCACACTAAAATACACGGTTTGTTTGTTGTTTGGCAAAATAATTCCTGATTAACTATAAATGAATAAAAATCAGAGCCTTAAAATCATTTTTTCACAAAACTGTTTTCCCAGTATATCAATTTTACTTCATAATTTGTAGAGAAATCAGCAATATTAATATCAAATTGCTACAGTAGCATGTTGGAATTTTGCTCTCTTAAAATCAAAATACTCTTTAGGCAGGGGTGTGACAGTGACAGAATTTTTACACCTTTCCACACCACAGTGTTTTCTCAACTCCTTAATGGTAGTTTGAAGACAATCCATTATTCTCTTTACTTGTCCTCCTAACTTGAAATGCGGAGAAATAAAGCTTCACTCAAGTTGCTGCTGTAGATAAGGTAAAAGTAAAGATTCCCCTCACACATACGTGCTAGGTTGTTTCTGGCTCTAGGGGGCAGTGCTTATCTCCCTACAAAGCTGAAGAGCCAACACTGTCCAAAGATGTCTCTGTGGTCATGTGACTGGCATGACTAAACGCCAAAGGTGCAGAGAAGACTGTAGATACTGCATGACAAGTCATCCTCTTCCCTATCCTGCACAAAAAAGGAGTGTAAATTAGTAGTGTGATGCTCTGCACATTATAACTTAACCTAGCTGAAATGGTGGCCTTACAGTAGATGAAATTCTTGGTGTTTCTCCATTGATGTTGGTGCCTGGTCCACTAGGGAACTGCAAGGCCATCAAGCTAGGATAGCTCAGGAATCTGGAAGAAAAGTGAGGCAAGAATTCCCTCCAAATGGTGGCAATTCAGCAACTCAAAAAATGAAACAAAACAGAACTCTTGATGGTATTATCACTAGAAGTAAGAATATAGAAATATGAATATAGAAATCAGTTCAGCTTTCCAGGACAGCTGTCACCATAGAACCAAACTGCTTTCAAATTGGCATATTCCCTGCTCTTATTTTTCAGATGAAATTATTCTCTACTGTTTCAGCTTCATTCTTCAATCTAGGAAGCAATATACAGGAGCCATTTTGCATCCAGTTAATGCTTATTAAAATTACTTTGATGTTGAAGGCACTGGTATTAAAAATAAACTGGGAGACTGTAAGTGCTAGTCCTGTATTAGATATACAGTAAAGCCAGCTGGGTAACCCTGAGCCAGTGACCTTCCTCAGCCCTAGCAAGAAGGTAAGAACAAACTCCTTTAAAAAAAAAACTTGCCCAAAAAATCTGCAGGGACTTTTTACAGGCAACTGCATTCCATTCTGATTGAAAAGTAGGCACATACACACCTACCCATACATACAGAGAAAAAAAATCTCATTGTTCCAGTTAGTAGAATTCAGCAACAAATTGTGCCTATTGCTTTCAAAAAACATCAATGGTGTTCTTTTCTTTTTCTCTTCCAATAAAATTGTCATGGTATAGCAAAACAAGTGTGAAAGACTGGATGGGTTAGAGATGAGTGCAACATTTTCCAGTCCATAATAAAATATTAGAATTCAGAAAGACATACATACAGTATATAAGAACCTTGAGCATCCTTAAGAAAAGCAACATTTTTGAGAAAGTGCGAAGTTTTGGAATACAGTGACAGGAAAAGTTATCTTTCAAGAACTCTGACAAAACTTCAGTTATACTTCAGACTATATTCTACTGAGATTAATTTTGCCTTGCGCAAAACTCTTGTGAGACTGTTTTTTGAACCTGAATAACAGAAATCTGTCACTTTTCTTTTTTGTAACTAACTGCAGCATGCTGTGAAATAACAAAGGAATTGAACACAGGAGGAATAAACCACCTCTATTCCAACCAGTTTAGGCTCAGACTTTCACAAGGCTGTTACTGCTTTATAGTGCTTTAGACTTTCTCACCATATCTATGAGTTGATTCACACCTGAATGCAGTCTTTCTCAAACTATCATTGTTCAAATATATTGGGACTACAGTTACCAAATTGTTCAGCTGGAATTGCAATCCCAATACATCTCAAGGGCACAAGCAGTCATTTTTAAAAAGAGGACAAAAAGTATGTGCCAGGGCAGGGGAGACCATTGGTTGACAAAGCCTCTTGGCCGGTGCATGGAATTTTTTCCACTATTATTGTTATTTTGCTTTTCTTCAACAAGAAGAATACGCCCTATCTGCTCATTGAGTCATAGTGATGTTGCTTTTTAAAATAGGAGTTATCAGAGGCTGGCTTTCCACCAGCAGTTCTTCTGCTTAATATGAGCCAGAAGAGATGATTCCAGATGGACAGGGGAAGCAAACAGATAGACTTTGATTTCTTCCTATCTTCTTTAAAATAGCAACAGGGCTAAAAGGAGAAGAATTATTTAAGGGATTCTATGAAGGAGTCATTGCCTGAATTAAAAGCTTTTAATCTAAAGCATACCTTGCAATCTATTATGAAGTGTAAAGCCCTCAAGGCTCCAGAATCTATATTGGGAGATGGAGAAATACTGCTTTCTAATCACACACCACACATGTCATTATCTAGAGCTTAGCCTAGGGAGACATAGGAAGAAACACAGAAGTCAGAGGAATGATATCATCCAAACAAAATTCCCTTTGGATGTCAGCTGGGAAAGAAGATAATTCATCTAGACAAGAAAGGGGCAGGTTCCTGGCTTTTGGAAAAAAGAGGTTGACAAAGTCAGGGGAAAAAATCCATTGGATGTTCTCAAGCTTCAGGCAAAGTGGAAATCTGTATTTTCTTCCTATATTTTAGGATCCCCGTATATTATCTCCAGAAAAAACAAATTTAGTTTAGTCTAGTAAAAGAAACTGAGATTTTGGAAGGAATCATCATGTTCATTTTTAGCTGGTGGTTGTAGTTTGTGATTAATGCAAACCGTGCCGGGTGGAGGTCTTGGAAGTGCAAAATGTATTTGATTTCCATTATAATAATAAGCAATGGCTAGAATTTTGAAACATCATTGTGCCATGAGTTTAGCTGTGTGAATGAAACTATTTACTGTGCAATAAAAGGATATTTTGTGATTTTAATAAAAGAACTTTCCTCTGCTATGAATTATCTCTCCTCTGATAAAGGAAGGAGACACACTTCAGTTAGCAAAAGGATAAGAAAAGGCATTTTGTTGCTGTTTTAAATAGAGGAACACACAGAAAGCTAAGTGGCAAAGCTAAAGTAAACATAAAATAAACCTCTGTGTTCCCCTTTAACTTTTGTTCTCTGATCCAGGTTATAAGCATGTGGTTTTTTTAAAAATGTGGTTTTAAACACTGGGTTTTCTTTGGAATTTTGTAAAGTATGTTGGTCTTTTGGCCATAACAATGAACACAAAGGTTAAATGGACTCTGAAGGATGGTAGAGGACAGGAAGGCCTGGAGGAACATCGTCCATGGGGTTGCGATGGATCGGACATGACTTCTCAACTAACAACAACATGAACACAAAGAACAATGTGGTTTAATTGCTGTCTCAAAACTTGGGGTCCGTTCTCTAATTTTTCTTCCTGACATCATCAACATTGTCACCATTATCTTCATCTTCATGCTCACTTCCTTTATTTCAAAATTTTATATGGCCACCCATCTTAAATACAAAATCCTGGGTGGCTTATAACAAACCACAAAAATGTATTACAAGAACCCTCAAAACACAAGCACAAAAACAAAATTAGAGAATAATCATAATACATTAACCAAGACATCATAGCAAACTAAAGATTTAACCGCACCTATGTTGGACTCAACAAACATCCTGGCAATGGAACTGGAGAAGAATCAGATCTTCTTGGAGGCAAAGAAGATCAGACCCTCTGGATATATGGGGAGAGTCTGTTCTCTAAGGCAGGCACCATAACTGTGAAGGCATATTTCCAAGATCCCACCAGATGACACTGCTTGATAAAGAAGATCAGGAATACACTTATTCTTAGATGGGACAAATAGAAACCCTTGGGGAACAGGGTCTCACATGTTGTGTCATGCAGAGATTTTAAGTTGATAATGTGAACTATCAGGGGACATTCTGGGAGGTAATACAAATTATGTAACAACAGTATAGACTGGGTAAAACTTGGTGTGCCCAAAATGATATATAATTAGAATTAGAACATGATTATGATTGAAATGGATATGAATGAAATGGGTACAAATAAAAAGGGACATTAGGACAGGGATGGTAGGCACATTAGTGCACTTATGCATTCCCCTTACAGACCTCTTAGGAATGGGGTGAGGTCAACAGTAGAGGTTAAAGTCTAAGGTTAAAGTTTTGGGGGTTTGGGGAAGAAACCACAGAATCAGGTAGTGCATTCCAGGATTGAAAACTTGTATTTTCTGCAATCTAGTTTTGAGCGGTTTACCTTAAGTTTGTAACTATTGTGTGCTCGTGTATTGTTGTGGTTGAAGCTGAAGTAGTCATTGACAGGTAGGACATTGTAGCAAATAACTACTACTAATAATACTAATATGACTACTACACTGGTCATTCTGGACCGTCTGAAGCTTTTGAGTACTCTTCAAGGGAAGTGCCAAGTAGACCTCTATGCAGATTCTCAATCATCCAGTTATGGTACTCCCAAAGCGTTTTTCAAAAGGCAACTGGACTTTCTTGGTTCCCCTCCCGCCCCCCCACCCCCGAATTCAGTTTTTCAGAGAACCATAGAATCTCTGTGGATGAGAAGCAAAATGCTTTCAAGCAAAAGCCAAGAAAGTGCAGTTGCCTTTTGAAAAGCACCTTTAGGACTGCCAAGTTGATCACAATGTAGTAATACTGTCAAGAGGTTACTGAGCTATAAGTGATAGTGATCCAGAAACAGGCACTGTTGGTGCACAAGACAGATTTGTGCAAACTACCCACCCAGAGCCTAACTTGAGTTGGGTTTTTTTAAAATGTATAAGTATGCATATTTAAGTAGAAATATCCATGTCTTTGATTAATACAAAATCAGTTTAAATGGATTTATGGATGAATACATACAAACAGTCCAAATCCCCAGCAATTGTACTTGTGGCAATCAAAGACAATTAAGGAGTGAGAGTATATCACTCAAGCATCATAGCAATAATTCTTCAGGTACTTCATAATATAATAAAGTAAATTAAAGTAAAATGAATAAAGTATAAAATACAATAAAGTGTAATGTGTGTGTGTGTGTGTGTGTGTGTGTGTGTGTCATAACCATTTATATATATTTTTTAAAGTACATAGATGGAAAATAAACAAAAGCAGAAAATGGGGAACGTATATGTAGAACAAATGTATATTTTATAATGTACTATGAAGAAAAAAAAGCCTGAAGATACCACCAGAAATCTTATTGAATTTTTGCATTCTCATTTTTTAAATTCTTCTATGCATCTTTATTTTTATTTGTTTACTTATATTCTTCCTTTCTTCTTTTTATAAATAAGTCAAGCAAACGCTCCTAATATTCCTTCCTTCCTCATATTTTTTCCCCACAAACAATCCTGTAAGTTAGGTTGGGTTGAGTTGAGAAAGATTGATGGGACCAAGATCACCCAGCTATTTTTTATCCTTAAGACGGCACTAAAACTCACAGTCTCCTGGTTTCTAGCCTAGTGCTGTCACAACTAGACCAAATTAACTCTTCTTACTGGTTTTTGGTTTTTTTGCCACTGAGAATAAAACATTTGCAAAACAAAAGCTAGTTGTGTAGCAATTTCACAACTACATATCACCTGTTGGTCTGATGCATGCGTATTTTAAAATATATAAACCTTTGTCTGCCAGTGTTATTTTGCACTCAGAAATACATATGTTGGTTTGTTGGAGATTGATAGGAAAAGATACCATATGCACCAATTTCCAAATACACTTGAGAGCAGGTATTTCTGCCATAAAATGTCATAAAGTATGAACAACGGGTATATAAAATTATGATGTTGTACTGAATCTGGCAAAACTCCAAATTCCAAAGAAAGGGTTTGGTAATTAGAAACAGGTTTTAAACTATCTAGGGAAAAGCAGATGCATCTGAATTTGTTCTGTTCCAAATCCGGGCCTTCCAATCTGCTTTTTTGGAACTCCAACAGACAGCGAATTGTATACAATTGCAGTTGTATAGTAATCATTCCACAAAGAGAAACAAGAAGGCGGAGAGGAAAGAGAGGAACTGTTGGGTTCAGCCATTGACAGTCTGTCCTCAGGTCATAAAGACTCATGCAATCAGCTCAGGATCATCTAATAATTGACTGATATCATCCCAACGTCTTGGTCAGGTTGCAAGATTAACAGAAGAGGGGAGAAATCATTAGTTATAGAATTTACACAATGTGTCATCATCTCACTATTGCCAATTTCTTATCAAGAGCTGCATTAGCTAAGTGACCTAGCCAAGCAGCAATGAATGCTTTTATGAACAAGTTCAACAAGTCAATCTCTAGTTGTATGACTATCTTTGTACATATTCTATAATCTGAAAATTAGAGCCAATGTGATCTAATTACACTGTTAGGCTAGAGCTGAGAAGACCTCATTCAAGTCTGTCCTCAACAAGAAAATTCACTAAGTGAATTTGGGTGAATCATTTTCTGCCAGTTGAGTGAGATTCATAGAGTTGCAGGGAAAAAGATGTGCCCTTTATGCCCTCTGAGCTTCCTTGTTTTCTTGCAGACATTTCATTTCCCAAACTAAGTATAATATCACCAGTGCTAGTCAGTTTATACTCTGGTGGTTTGCCCTGTCAGTGTTGGTGGTGCTGGTCTTAGAGATTCTTTGGTTGGACTGTTTATTGTTGGCTATCTGGCAGTTTCTTGATTGGGATATTGTTTACTTGGCTGTTGGCTTGATGTTAACCTATGCTGATCTGGATGCTGATTGCTGGTGAAGAGGTGCTTGAGTCTTTTTGTTTGTTTGTTTCCTTTTTGGTTCATTGATTGACTCTTTTTTATAATCTATAGATATTGTTTGTGTTTATGTGTTTTTTGATGGCATAGAAAGAAAGAGGGAGGGAGGGAGGTGACTACTAAATAAAAGATTATGGAAAAAATAATCCTGAAATTCTTTCTTTCTTTCTTTCTTTCTTTCTTTCTTTCTTTCTTTCTTTCTTTCTTTCTTTCTTTCTTTCTTTCTTTCTTTCTCTTCCTTCCTTCCTTCCTTCCTTCCTTCCTTCCTTCCTTCCTTCCTTCCTTCCTTCCTTCCTTCCTTCCTTTCTTTCTTTCTTTCTTTCTTTCTTTCTTTCTTTCTTTCTTTCTTTCTTTCTTTCTTTCTTTCTCTCTCTCTCTCTCTCTCTCTCTCTCCCCCTCCCTCCCCTCTTTTTCTCTTTCTTTGACTTATATGGCCACCAGATGACTCTAAGTAGAACACAGCAATACATTAAAAATATGGTTAGATCACATACCCTGGTGACTTTGAAATTGCTTTTTGCTGCCCCTCTCCAAAGAGACTGGACATATTAGATTGGTCTATTCACAGTAACTGACAGGTTTCCAGGGGCTCTCCCTGTCCTGGCCATTGTCCAGAATAGGAAGGCAACTAAGTCCTTGAATAGAATGGTGCCTGCCCATGTCCATGTCCATCTCTTGGCTCATTCTTCCTGGTATTCCTCATGATTTATAGCAGTGGTGTCTAACTCAACGGCCAAGGGCCAGATCTGGCTGTGGCATGCTTAGATCTGGAGCATGGAGCTTCCCTGGAAGCAGTGAAGGATCGACCTTTGGTTCCTGTGCCAGCAAAAATGGAGTTCATGAGGACAGCAGGGAGCCCTCCTGAGCTCTGTTTCCACTGGCACAGAGTTGCAGGAGCTCAGGAGCCTGTTTTGGCTGGCAGAGCATTCAAGCCACTACAGGCACCCCTGACATGAATGACATTGAGTTGGCCATGCCCCTCCAGGCCCCCCAAGATCAAACACAACCCTGATGCATCCCTCAATGAAATTGAGTTTGACACACCTGATTCATAGGGTTGTTGAAAATGATCAAGAGGCATCTAGAGCACTGCTGCAAGAAAGCAAGGGATGAATCTGACTAAGCGTGAGCTGGAGCCACTATTTAGATTTGTCTCATGATGTTAAGAACACTAAACCATCAATGTTTCTCTGTTATTATTATATTTGCAAAATGTCATCCATGTTGAAGATTACTTGGACCCTCCTGGGTAAGTGGGGGCTGGAGGTTCATCTTTCGAACTCCCCCAGTGAATTTTCTGATCATTTGACAGATAAAATCACTTGAATCCATTCCCAGTTGGAGGTCTTTGGAAGTCCTTTGGATACGCCTTAGGAGTGGACATATCTGGTTATTTGGTCATAGTCTGATCCTATTGGACCCAATAAGGACAGTGGACAATGTCCTTGGGACTGTAAATACAACAACATTTGAATTAGATCTATGTCCCTCCTGACTGTCAAGTCTGCCTAGGAGATGACATGTATTTGAGTCATGGTAATGGTAAATTCATCCTTGCCGGGTGGGTGGGCGTTCTGGCACCCTTTGAAATGATCTTTTCAAGAGGCCATTGTTGGACTCTACCATGCAGAATACTTTTTGTCTAGCCTTCTTTACTATTTCCCCTACCTATGGAACATCTTGAGGAAAGAAACAGACTATTGTAAACTGTACCTACTACTTCCAATCCCAGAAAGGGTCCAGCAAGAAACCATGGTTGATGCTATAAAAAGCTGCTGAGAGATCCAGAAGAGCCAATATAAAGACATCATCCCCATCCCAAAATCTCCAAACATCATCCACAAGTGCAGCACATGCTACCTAGGTACTATAATCTGACGTGTATCCTGTTTGAAAAGTGTCCAGATAATCTGGTTAACCATGGTCCTCTGTAGCTGCAAGCCACAGCTGGAAAGTTGAAGACTGGGTGGAAGTTATCCCAAAATGTAGGGCTCCAAATGTTTTGTGGAGGGAGCAAACCACCATAACATTCAACAACAAATTGCCATTACTTGTTAATAATTCTAAAAAATAACATTAAATCCTTATTTGAGATTCTTTTTATAAGAGCAATGCTCTGTGTATGGTTTTATAAACTGATATTAAAAGTAATGTTGAGTTTAGCTCTTTTAGGAGTAGACAAAAGGAAACCTTGACTAGACTTTGTTTTATGGCTTCATAAATCTCACCCACACTTCTCTGACAGACTTTAACTACAGGTCAGTGCTGAATAAGAGAGCAACTTCATATTCAATGACAACTCTGATAATATTAATGAGAGAAAATCTATGCCCTAAGAGTAAATAGCAACTTTTGTCTTGCTGAGAATATGGAATTAGTACATAAGAATGAATCACTTAAAACTGAGCACATTCACTGGCCATCCGTTTCAATTTATAAGGGAATAAAGCATTATATTGGCTGACTCCAACCATTCTTTGGCTGATGTTTCAGACTTATTTGTTGAAAGTGCTTTGCTGGCAGATAATCTAGGCTGTCTGAGAAGAGGATGACTCAACTCCAAAATCAGAGAAAAATAAAGGTTCTCCTGAATTATCACTAGTCTTCAACCTATAGTAAATTTATTTGGTTGGATGTCTCATACACTCTGAGCCATTGAAGGAGATATTAAAAGAAGAAATAATTCAAATAGGATAATACTTTATCTGCATTCAGATAAAATCCCTTCTCCCTCCATCTTCCCACCTTTTTATTTTTATTGTTTTTTAAATTAATAACAAAAGCATAGTGATAGTGATACATTAACAAAGAGAAGGTGGAAAAGAATATATAAGATGTGCTAGTGTCTAGATAATGGGAGAAAGCCTTAATTTCCAAAACAAGAATGTCAATGGATCTCAAATTATAATTTACACAACAAAAAACAATTATTTATTGGACTTAATTATGTTTGTACAGAACAGAACTGTCAAAAACAGCATTTTGTTGGAGATGTAGTAAGGATAATGGTTCTTTAAAATGTGCTTCTACAATGATCTATATTCACAAATATTTGAGAGAAAGAAGTGGATCATACAAATATGATTGTGCATCGAAAGCTAAAATATTCAGAGGATATTTGAACTACATACCTAGTACAAATTTAAATTTATATGCTGCCTGAGTCCCTGCAACCACGAACTCCACCTGCTACTCAAACAGGAGCTATGAGTCTAGAAGGACCCCCAATATATCAAAACTATATTTGCTCCTAAAGAGATGAGTTGGTAATATTTTTCAAACATTCTATTTGCTGGTAACTTTAATAGTCATTGTTTCCTTTTATTTCAAAGTCACCTTTGTACTCCCTACTGCTTACATCTTCAGGAAATTTGTCCAATTAAAAATGAAAGTTGATTTAGTCCTTTAATCTTACCTGAAAGGAAATCTGCATATTTCTCAGGGTTTTGAAGGAAAAGAAAGTTCTGAAAAAGAGCACAATCTTATAAGTGCAAGCCATAAGGCTTAATTCACATGCACCACCATTGAGGAGTAGTAATTATTATTTATTACCATAAAGCACACTTAAAGAAAAGAAGCAGGTTTTTGAACATACTTGGCCTTGCGTATTTAAGCATTAAAATAATTTCTTTTTTTCGTGACAGATGAATTATTTTGGCTATAAATCTTGTTCACTTATCTCAGAAGGAAAAAAAGATATTCAGAGATAGAAGAACAAAAAAAAAAAAAAAACACCCCAAAGAATATCATGCATCTCAGACAGACACTAAATACATTTATATAGATTTATAGCAATCTACTGTCAAGCCAGCTGGTTCCAAGGATTTTTTTTGGTTTGTTTTGGATTTTACTCCTGCCTGTGCTATCAGTAGTTTTCATTTGAATGATTCCATTCATATGTTCCTCTTTTGTTTTACCTTTTAGGATTTCTTGAATTTGGGTTGGGATTCTTTAGAGATATTCTTGCTATTCTTCCATGTATTTACTATCTATATTCTCAATATGGGAACCAGTTTGGTACAGAAGTTAAGGCACTGGGCTACAAATAGGAAGCGATGTATTCTAGTTTCACTTTAGGTACAAAACAAGCTGGGTGATCTTGAGTCAACCAGTGCCTGTCAGCCCTAGGGAGAAGGCAGCTTCCAAAGAAACATCTTTTCTTGGCAAGACAATTGCAGGGACTAGTCGAGACAACCATCGAGAGTCATAGATTGATATGAAGACACCCTTTTCCCCTTGAAAAAAAATGAGAGAGAGAGAGAGAGAGAGAGAGAGAGAGAGAGAGAGAGAGAGAGAGAGAGAGAGAGAGAGAGAGGTTATTTCATAACTGCTAGTCTCACTTTAGGCACAAAAACAACTGCTACACTTTTGATTCCCTCATTTACACTTTTAATTTGTGTTGTTTAAAATGGTTTACTTTCCTTAGTTTGTATAAATGACTGTGGGTCAAAACAACTATTTATCAATCAAACCTAGCTCAATTTAGATTCTTGTCAGCATCTGATCTAAGTCAGTAAGTAAAATAATGCCAGACAATATAACTCAGCATAACGGGAGGTACAGATAATAAAGGTGAGATAAACAAACAAACAAATATAACTCCTCCAAAAATACTTTAATATATATTTAGAACAATGCAGATTTAAGCAGAACATGTTCTAAAATTTGATCTGCACCATGTCAAAGCTTTCTGTGTGAGCAACAAATCAGCCAACAACAAATCAGGGTTGATTTGTGTGTAATAATATCCATTAATAATTTAATATCTGATACTTGTTTCCCTCTTATAAAAGTTGATTATGCAGAAGTATGAAAAATAGTATAGCCCTGGAGCCTCTTTTGCCAAAGTTTTAGTATTTATTTATTTAGTATTCATATTTAACACAGAAATCAGAATTGTCCAAGGTCCTTTGCTATAGAGTTGCTTTACATATCTTAATTCTACTCAGCTCTGAGTTCTGATGTGCACTTTGAGTTACTAACCTCAAAGAGCTTTCTTTTAGATCCTTAGGAAAGCAAAAACAACACACAAAAGAAGGTATATTCTGAACTGACGGTTCCTTTAAATTAAGTCATAATCCCAACCACTCACATGATCTATAGGCATCTAAGAGTACGAGAGGGCTGATGATATGATCGTATAAGATTGTGAGGTGTCTTACTTGATTGGATATACCATCTTGGCACTCAAGAAGAGAAATTGAATGTGCACCATGTCCTACATCTATGTTTTTATTTTCAGTTTTATATAGGTATAATAACTGTTTTCCAGCTCATAGATGTTCATGTCTATTTGTGATTCTGACTAGATGTCATCCCTCCTGGATAAACAAGAGAGGAAATACAATTAGATGAACTAAATCTATTTCATAGTAAGGTTACATTAGTAAAGTTACATTTGCAAGAATCTTGCAAATCTAAAGGCACAAACTTCTTGCTGCTACTTTTAACTATCTGACCAAGGGATGGGAGATTCTTCCTAAGTTTCTTTTACTTTCACTGTCATTGGAAACTCCCCCATTTCCTGTCAGATCATTCTGTAGGCAGCATCCCTTTCCTTAGTCCCACAAACTCATCCACACATTCCATTACACCAGAAATTTAGCACATAGGAGGGAAGGTTTATGCTTTCCTTCCCCAGATTAATTGGAACAAAAATCTTCTCTTCAGCTAATAAACTAGAAAAAGAGCTATCACTGACAGCAATGAGAACATTTCCTTCCCAAGGCTCCTTGCTGTGCTGCCATATGGTAAAAAGCATTTGATTAACATGTAGAAAGAAAAATAGTATTTGTCTCCTGCAGTCCCAATGGGATCTCTCCAAACACCTATAATAGTTAAAAATAAAAGTTGTTATGTTCTCAAATGTCTCTTTGACAATGGTCATGTTTGAATGGAAAATTCTAAAAGATTGGAACTGTGACAACCAAAAGGGTTCAGTTTGTCCACTTACCTGAAGTATATCAGCAATTGACATCAGAAGTTCTCTGTAAAATTGGGAACAAGAAAAGCACTCTTGAGGCTTCTATTGAAGCATCTTTAATTTGGGAAGCTATAACTGAGTTCATGTAAATTCTCCTGACCTTAGCTCAATAAATTCAACAAATTAAGCCGTTAAGTGAGTATTTCTTAGTAAACTGTATCAGTGGCTTTAACAAAGCTTCTAGAATGATGGAGTTCTGTTGACCACTTCTTGGAGGAGGTAGTGATGGGAGATTAAAAAGTGAAATTGAAAATCCTTTGGTTTTTTTTTAAGGAGATTTAGATGTTAAAACATGAACTGACCATATATCCAGGGGGTGAAGAAACACTTCCAATACAACCCATTTGCTCAGTGGTGGGATTCAAATTTTTCTACTATCGGTTCTGTGGGTGTGGCTTGGTGGGCATAGCAGTGGAAGGATACTGGAAAATCTTCAGTCAGAGGTGTTATTTGCCAGTTCTTCGAACTACTCAAAATTTCTGCTACCGGTTCTCCAGAACAGGTCAGAACCTGCTGAATACCACCTCTGCATTTGCTTTTTAAACCATCCTTTGCTCTTTCTGCTTGTTGAGGAAATCATGCTATGTCTTCCCTTCAGTGAAGAGAACTGTAGCACTTTTGCAATGGAAAGTTCTTCAGGGAGTCAAATTCAAGCCTCATGTCGATCTAGTTTGCATTCACTTCAATGACAGCATCAATAGAAGCATGAAGAAATGAAGCCAGCATGTTTTACAACTCTAAAATAGCTGTAGCATATCTTTGACCTTAGCAAGTTTAAGATAAATGGGAGTTGCCCACTAATCTCCAAGTTGCCAAGGTTGAAAAACTCTGATTTGGGTTATTTAAAAAGACTAACCTTAAGTCTTTCTGATGGGAGGAAGGAAGGAAGGAAAGAGAGGAGGAGGTGGAGAAAAAGGAGGAGGAGGAGGAGTGGGAGGAGGAGGAAGAAGAAGAAGAAGATTTAAATGTCAATTTCCATTGACTATTTAACAACTTAAAATATGTGATGAAGAACCCCATTCTTCTGTTGCCATATTTGGGTTTATAAATCTCCCAACTGACTGTTACTTTCTGAATGGGATTCCTGAAATCACCTACAAGTCTCCTGAAGAAGTTCTGATAGTTATCACCTTCTATCAATAGCATTGTCCATTTTGTGGCTGATCCTTTCAATAAGCTTAATAAAAAAAAGTCACCCTGATGCAGTCAGTTGAGAACTCTCTGAGTCTGCTGTACACAAACATCTTGCATGGAATAAGGAAAATTCTTAATTGTTCCAAGTTCCCTCTATGTGTCTCCAATAAACTGCTATGTGAACACTGCTGCCATTGCTATTGCAGGCTGATGGGCATTTTGCCTCACCTGCTACAACAACTGTATCATTGCAGGTTGTAAATTATTGACCTATGCATCCACTTGCTGCTAGTGATGCATTAAGAAGGCTGCTGCTAGATGCTGTAGAGTTATCAGTATTTCTTATGGATCTATGACCATGTTTGAATTTTCCTCCCTCTTCTGGGGAATAGAAGTCTGGGAATAGAATAGAATAGAATAGAATAGAATAGAATAGAATAGAATAGAATAGAATAGAATAATTTAATTTAATTTATTGGCCAAGTATGATTGGACACACAAGGAATTTGTCTTGGTGCAAATGCTCTCAGTATACATTGATATTAGAACTTCTCAAGGAGGACATAGGATAATCCAGCCAAAGTTCTTTATTTGCTCACATCAATCAGACAGAATCTTGCCATAATACATATGACTTGAGAGATTCTAGAGAGTGGCTATCCTACATCTGTACCTCTTCTATATCCAACTCTGGACTTGTCTCACTTCCCTCCTTGGAATATGTCTCTTTGTTCCTGAAAAACTGCCACATCATTGTTGTCTTATCACAACTGTTTTGTTTATGGATATTTCCTATCTATTTTATGCTCTGCATTTGAAGTTATTCTTCTGCTAGGTTTTCTTGATAAACCCTTTCAGCTTTTCCTTTACTTGTGTTTATTGCTTTCAAATCTATGAACCTCCTACCCACCTTTTAGTGTGACAATATCCTCCATGAGTGAATTGGAAATCTGCTCTAAAATAGCTTGTTCTGCTCTTGGTATAAGCAACCCTAATGATCCTTGTGCTCTTTGAAAACCAGACCAGTGGATTGTATTATACCATTTCTTGGATCATTAAATTCTGTCTCTGTGTATATGCATGTGTATATTCTTTATATTTCAGAGACTTTTTATTATCTTTATACATGAACGGTTGACCTTTTGGTGGATAATACATGGAGGGTTGTGTGTATGCTTAAAAACTATTCTTCCTATTCAGAACCTGGGTTTTTTTGCCTCAGATAATTCTTTCCCTTCAAGGCAACCTAAGGTACCATTTTTATCTTTAAAATCCTTAGTGGTTTTTTTTCTCTAAAAAAATATCTGAGTATATGGTTTTGTAGTAAATACTTCTAATTAGCACCCAATGTTCTCAGACATATCTTTGAGAAAAAGGGGTATTTGGGAAATTCCATGTGGTTCCTTTATTGAATGTACTAACTTGTGGACACTGACTTGACACAAGCAAGAAAAAGATTATTGATCTCAAACTCAGCATTATATGAAAGGCTCCCTCCCTGTCTGGACAACAGAGTGGACAACTTTGTTGGCAAGGATAGCACTTAATATTGTGGGTGGGGTGGGAAAAGGGAAGATCCACAATAGGCAGGATGGTATCACAAGAGAATAGTTTTCTTGGGCTGCTTTAAAACCACAATAAAGATAGTTTTGAGATGGCAGTGGTTGTGTCTCACACACTCATACACAAAACCAACACACTAGAGGTTTTCTTCATATTTTTTTTGGTGGGTAGAGAACTTCTGTAGGCTTTATACTATTGGTTTTATATATATATATCCTACCTCAAAATTGAAGAAAAACAGCCTGATATTTGGCAATATCAGCTAGATGGGTCTGAGAGAAGGTAAAAAATGTAGGGAAAGCCTTGTTTGTCCATCCCCACTTAACAAGATCCTTGCCACATTATATGGCTCTAACAGAGCTTTGGGTTTGTGAAAGCTGTTTAGAACAATCTTTTCAACAAAGACCCTGGAAGACATGAGAATGCTTTAGTATTTTAAAACCCAATGCAGAACTTCTACAAAACAAGATCTGTTATTTACCATTCTGGTTAAACCAATATAGAGTAATTTGGTTATTTTAAAAAATGTATATACTTTTGAAAAATTAAAAATGTAGTTCAGAATATTCAAAGTAACCCAATGCATAGTTTTAAATACACATATTCTAAAAAGTAGAAGAAAAGCACAACTTGGAAAAAAATGGCAAAAAAATATATCATTGCTGCCAGACCAAAAAAAAAAAAAAAAGTAGGGATTTATATGCAGGCTAAGGGGTTAGAGAGCATGCAATCATATACTGACAAATACTAATACTAATACTAATTTCTCTCAGTATATCAGAAATCTATCATAGGCTGCTCAAATCAGGGCTGTTTTCAAAACAGCCAGGTCAATTTTAATGATGATTGATCATTTTGAGCAGTTGCAGCACAGTCTCCATTTAGTTTGCATTAACTGCTGCAAGATTTAAGTGACCTGTCCTACCTTCACGCATACACAAAACAAAGCAAATAACTTGCAAGGAGGAAACGCAGCCAGAAATCTTGTTTGATGCTACTCACATCAACCGTACAGGTTGCCTTTGGCATCAGAATTTGTTCGCTCCTTCTCCATCTCTGTTGTTCTATCTGTTATGTATGCATGTGTGCGTGTAATTCTGGACTATTGAGCATTGCTGCTCCTGACAGACAAGGAGATGGGGCTGTGCCTTCAAAGTGCCCTTCACTCAGAAGACTCACTTTCTATTATAAGAAGAGAGTCACTCTGCATTCTATCAAGATGTGCACTCAGCTGAAACAAATGCAAGATGCCACTTTCTTTTTATTTTTTGGCCAATTAATTATTTGCCATTTGCTTTGATGCTGGCAGCAGCCTCCGATTCATTTACATAGCTCTTCTTTTGACGTACCCCGCTCATATAGAAAAAGGTGATTTTTCATTTTTCTTTTAATTCCATCCAATTGGCAGGAAATTGGAGGGTGTCTTTGGAGGACACAGTTAATTATTCATGTCAAAACTACTGACTCATCTGTTAACACAAATGGAACTTTATCTATTTCAAGGAAATTAATTATTATTTTGCTTTTGTCACCTTGCTTTGAAAATTCATATGGATTTTTTAGCCTTAGGACCTAGTAATTGAAGAGTTATGACCCAGAGTGCCTAATTCGGGGTTATTTCACTGGGAAAAATAGATTAATCTGATCTATCAGTTTGCTTATTTGGGTACTGAGCCTGAAACAGTATTCCCTTTGCTTTTGTAACAGCAGAATGTAAAATAAAAACCCTGTACAAGGAAATATAAACCGAGATTGCCACCCAATGCATTACAGCCTGTTCAGCATTTAGTTAAAGATATATTTTACAGAAAAAGTGGTTTTAGCTGTTCTCTTGGGTACTGCTACAAAAGGCTGCACTGTATGTAAAATCAATGGTGGTTTAATGTTTCCCCATCTGGGATTACTGACATTCTAGTATTTGTGCTATCAAGTGAACAAAAGACTCCAAAATAATATTAATATATTTTACAGAGCTTTTGGGGTTGTTTCTCTATAGCGTGTTTATCAATACATTGATCAAGAGAAGATGCCCACTTGGAAAACTATGACATAGATTAATTAGGATTTAAAATATGGAATATTGGTTACAGAAAATATTTTTAGATTTTTCCTTCAAAGTTGTTAAAATTGTGTTGAGAAAGCAGTTGATTCTCTTAAAACTTGTTTGTGGAATGAGAAGCTCATGGTGAAAAGAATCATTTTTATTTTGATAACATACAACACTAGGTAGTATTTACATAAACAAATTCACAGTCCTCAAAATGTGTATGTCAAGCTATAAGAGATTAACAAAGCTTCATAAAATCGAGTATGTTCAAAAGCCCAATCCATATGCTCTTCCAAGTGTCTACTTCCTTCTGGAGCTGACGGAAATTCACTTTTTTGAATGGCCTCAAATCAATCATGTCAATTAGAATTTTTGTGTTCATTCCAAGCTAAATTATGTTGGATACATCATCCCTTTCCACTAAAAGATTTCTTTCATGCTGCAGAATGTGGGAGGGATCACCTGATGCCCTACTTTCCCATTTCTATTCAGTAGCTATTATGTACATAAAAGGACTAGAATTGGAATAATTAAAGGTCACTACATTTAGGATTATGGAAACTAATTCAATAGAATTGTTGTGCGAAAAAGCTAAGGAGGAGTGTTCTGGATATCACATATGCTTCTGACACACACAAATACATACACATACATATACATACATATATATGTTTGTGTATTGCGTGTGTGTATGAAAAATATATAAAATAAGTTCATCTCTAAAACTAGTTTCTCTGATATTTTGAGTTTATAAGTCAGATGTATGTGCTTATAACCTACAATGTGCATTGCATTAGCCGAATTTTGTAACTCAGTTCAGATCAGTTATCTGAAACTATTTACAGCAACAACAAAAATTGAAAGTAGTATAGTGTTACTGAAATGTGTATCCACTAAATTGGAGACATAGTATGCCAATAAATACTCTATTAGCTGGGTATAGTTGCATGTCTAGACAAGATTGATAGCAAGCAACAAATCACTCTGAAGATTTCCTCCTCTTTGACATGGAACATAAAATTGGATCTATATTTCATCGTATTTTATTGGTATTTCAACACAATCAATTGCTTAGTTATGACTGGCAAAACCCCACTAATTTCAGTACTTTATCCATATTTGCACAAAAGTTATAATATTTTGTCCTGCCAGATTTGGATATTTTTCACAATAGACTTTGGTAACTTTGTGTTTCTCACATGTAGCTTCCAACATTCTTCTTTCTGTATATGGCTGTTTATCAAAAGTTATGTTTGCAGTTATATTGCTTTTAAATTTTCAGAGCTACATTTTTCTCTTTTGAGGACATCAGTCAATAACCTGAATATGAAACCATGTTCTTCATTCGGATACCTGTCAACATGGACAATTTTTGGAAATCTTTATATATGAAACTATGCACTTCGCTATTGATTGCTTTCAGATGGCATCTGTCGAAAACTGGAGCTACTGTAAATTTGATATGCTGGACATCATACCTTGCTTGCTTTCCAATAAATATTGCATTGTTTCTGAAATATTGTTCTGAATCCCAGGAGCACATAATGGATGGAAAGGCTAATCATTATTTAATATAGTCTGTTTATTGTTCATCTTTACATGAATGGTAACTAATGGTTTATTACAGGAGTAATTGATTCAAATATAACTACCTTAGATATCATTGTTCCTTAGATCTATAAAACTAGTGTCAATGATCTGATTTGATTTCTTTGTATTCAACATTCATGTTTGCTCAGTACAAATTGCTTTTTCAAACATTATTCGTATCAGCTAGGATTGTGCATGTATTAGGTTTGCAATGTACACTCTTCAAAATGAAAAAGGAGATGGCTCAGTTCAGATGTAACAATAGTGGTTTAATAATACATGGATTATTGGAACAACTATCGTTTGTTGAGAATTTTGGTATATTCCAGTATAAACTGACCTACATTTCCAGATGAATATGCCTGGTGAAATATAGCTACGAATCCACCTATTTTTCCTCAAACCTGTAATATAGTTCTCGGCTATAAAAGAGTGTAAGGCAGCATTTAGAAAAACACATCCTGAGAGAAAAACCATTTAAAAAAACATTTAAATATGCATTCAAATGCAAAGCTTTATGAAGATTTTGTCTTTAAAATACTGAGATTAACATAGGAATAAGACATCAGAAATTTATAAATGAATCCATGTGCAAGAAAGATAGATTAATAACCGTTACTGTGACCATAACAATCTATGAAACTGTCAGGAATTCTATAGGCAAAGATATCTGCCATGTGAAAGATTAAGGAAGGTGAGAGAGAAATCAGTAGTTCTCTGGCCAGGTGTTGCTACTGCATAAATATTCAAACCTTTACTAAGCTCCAATACCATTAAATTGTCATGCCATGTTCACTAGTTGTGAAACTACTGTTCTCTTGAAACTGAGAAAGAATATTACACTGAAATTTACCACAGAGTTACTAAAAAAAAATCGCCTCTTGGAAAGGAATTTCTGCTTTGCTATTTTAATCTCAGGTGCTTGAGAATTCATTCTGAATTTCTCTTGGTGGAATGGAATAGATGCTGTAGTATGGTTGTTTTTTTATACTTCTTGCCATCATTCTGAAGACTTTTTGCTGTCTCCTTGATCTGGGAAGATCCAAAGGAAGATCCCATCACAAAACCTTCCTGTGTGATTTAATTGAAGCCTAGGAAATCAAACAGGCTACAGGCTACTGGACAGATAATTTAACAATAGCAGACAGGACATTAACAAAAGTCCAATGACCTTTATCTAAATCATTTCATGAATCCCACCCCAGCATGAGAATTTCTCTTTTGAATTCAATGTGAAAAGCAAATGTCTTGATTTAGAACTGACAGAAAAAAATGGATGAGTGGTGGCACTACTCACAAAGTAATAGCAAGCTTTCTGTACATTTTAACATGAAGTGCAGATAGCATTAATAAAATGAAAAATAACAAAATTTTTGCATATTTAATTTTTAATTGAATTTTAATTTCTATTTGTTCTGTTTGACTCTCTCTCTCTCTCTCTCTCTCTCTCTCTCTCTCTCTGTGTGTGTGTGTATGTGTGTGTGTGTGTGTGTAGTCAAATAGGTAAAAGCAAGATTTTATGTTTTAACTTTCCATCCCAAGAGAATCTTATTCTTGGTAATTAAAATAAGATATCAAAAATGCTGATGCAATCTAAACAATGACATAGCGAGCACCATCCCTTGTTTAACATTAACAACTTGAGCATTGTTTTGATAAATTTTTACTAAGCTATGTGTGCATTAACAACTAGGCAAAGGAAGCCTAGCCTGGTTTAGATCTTGAACAGAGATACATTTACAAGAACTTTATTAGCATCATAAAATCTTTGTTTTTTCTGGGCACAAATACTCTTGACAGGCAAGCTTGAACACAATAGAATAGTGTTAAAAAAGCAAAAATGTGTGCTCCTTTCTTTTTTTAGAGAGAGAGAGAGAGAGAGAGAGAGAGAGAGAGAGAGAGAACTCTACTGCTATTCCATTGTGTGCTAGAGACTTCTGTTTCTTAAATAG
Source organism: Notechis scutatus (assembly GCF_049901735.1). NCBI lineage: Eukaryota > Metazoa > Chordata > Lepidosauria > Squamata > Elapidae > Notechis > Notechis scutatus. The sequence continues at coordinate 112,685,479 of NC_142009.1, read as the reverse complement.
ATGTTGACCAAAAGGCGTGAAAGCCATTTGTACATGCATCACAGATTACAAGGCAAGCTGTTATTGGCATTTCTGTTCTACAGGTCTTCAAACTAACACAAATTCTGCCTGCAGAAAAGTGGGAAGTCTTTTTCTCATCTGATAAGATAGAGAAATCAAACCAATGGATGTGTGTGTATTGGTTTGTGGAGGCATTTAAGGACACAGTTCGCTATATACTTAGCATAAAACACTAACAACTTATTTATATATACAGATTTCCTTATTTCAATCAATCTCATGTTTTTATTATTTCTGGATTCAGCTTTAGCTTTGATAAATTAACAACTACATGCCCTTTAGTGATCGAGCAGAATGTCTTATGTCATTGGGATTTGCTTCCACTGAAGACAGAATTAAGTGTGCAAAGCATGTGATTCCCAGAGAAAATATATGATGTATGTGATTCTTTTAAATAATATCCAAACATATTTACCATAAGATATGAGTTTTATTTTTATTTTCAGGGGTTTCATTAAAAACAAAAGAAAAACCTTTGGAAAGATTAAAGATTCACTTCTGTACTTTGCTATAAATTTCCAGTTAATAGCATCTGTATTGATCTAAATAATATTCTAAATCTGTACCCTGGCAGTGCATTAAAATCTTGCATTTATCTCCTAGCAGTTGACATATGGATAACAGTAGTTTTTAAATTAGAAAGCCTGGCTTGCATAAAATAGCATGAGCATGCTTGGAGAAAAACTGGTTTGGTTGCACTGAAGAAATATTGGTTGAAATGTGCTAAAACTCACAAGTATTACCCATAGGATAGCAGAGAAAGGCACATGTGGTAAGGGTATGACTAAGACTAGTAAATCTAGAGGAGTAAATGGTAAAGAGAAACAATTAACAAGCATAAGAAAAAATAGGTATGCTGTGATTTGGGAAACAAAGACAAAAGAGAAATATATAATAGCTATGAGAGAAGATAGACTAAACTTGTAGAATGGACTTGATGAAACTATCAAGAGAAGTGAAGGTTTCAGTCTAATTAGGAACAAAAGAGCTAAAATGGATGATAGAAAGTACAAATTGTCACCTAGATTGTTGTGAGTACATAGATTAGTAGAACCCATAGAACCCATAGTAGAACCCATAGATTAACAATACTTGTATATAATGTTTCTGTCAATGGTGATAAAAACTTCGAAGGAAAAATATGCAACATTCTGAATGGAATTGCTCCAGACAGGGAAGAAATATTATGCAAGGTGGCACAAACCGATGGGTGAAAACAAGAACAAAAGGATACAGAGATAGACATTGATTAAGTTGAGGGCACAGGAATGAACAAGAATGATGACTGTTCACTATATATGTTTTGAATACCGTGTTTAAATGTGTCTATTCATATGTACACTTCACAAAAAAATAAACCTGGAACGATGACCTACTTCATTGTTAATGATGAAGGACCTGTAATGCAGGATACAAAAGGTAGTTGGAGATTTTGAATGTGCAATAAATTAGTAATGGCAATAGTTTTAAGAGTGGAACTTGAGAAAAGATAGATATGTAAAAAAAAAAGAAGAAGAAGAAGGTAAAGAAACCAAGGATGGAAATAGAAAAAATGCAGGGAGAGAATGTATGTGTCTTATATGAAATGTGTATATATATATATATATGTATGTATGTATGTATGTATGTATGTATGTATGTATGTATGTATGTATGTTTTCTGAGGTTTTTGTGGGTATTTGTATGTGGATCTTTGGTTATTCGGGTTTTCTCCCGTGTAAAATTGGAAGTAGCCAGGCGACGTTTCGATGAAATCTCATTCATCATCTTCAGGCTTGTGTCTTTGGCTTTGTGCTTCTCAGAGTAAGAGAAGCACAAAGCCGAAGACACAAGCCTGAAGATGATGAATGAGACTTCATCGAAACGTCGCCTAGCTACTTCCAATTTTACGTGGGAGAAAACCCGAATAATCAAAGATCTCTCTCTATCTCTCTCTCTGTCTCTCTCTGTCTCTCTCTGTCTCTCTCTGTGTCTCTCTGTCTCTCTGTCTCTCTCTCTCTCTCTCTCTGTCTCTCTCTCTCTCTCTCTCTCTCTCTCTCTCTCTCTCTCTCTCTCTCTCTCTCTCTCTATATATATATATATATATATATATATATATATATATATATATATATATATATATATATATATATATATATATATATATATATATATGGATCTTTGGTTATTCGGGTTTTCTCCCGCGTAAGGTTGGAAGTATCTAGGCAACGTTTCGATGAAGTCTCATTCATCATCTTCAGGCTTCTGTCTTCAGCTCTGTGCTTCTCAGAGTGATGTGAGCTTGCAGCTGCTTCTTCCTTTTAACTGCTAGTGGGGGTGTGACTTGATTGGGTGGGGGCTTGGCTGTGTTCTGATTGGGTGGGGGTGTGTTCTCATTGGTTGGGGGTTTGGCTGTGTTCTGATTGGTTGGGGGGTTGGCCATGTTCTGATTGGCTGGAGGTGTGTTCTGTTCAGGTGGGGGCTTGGTTGTGCTCAGGTTGGTCTTAGTTACTGGGGGATTTGAGCTGGTGAGCTGTGATCTTGCTGTTTGGCTTCGAGTTCGTGGTCCTGCTGCATCTTCATGGTGGGGGTCAGTTCGCTTCATGTATGGCTCAGAGGGGTTTGAAGTGGGTAGTGATGCAGCTGCAGTGCGGCTTCTGGTCTGTGGTTGTGTCTCATCTTCTGTGTGGGTGTGAGTCTGCTTTTTACGTGGAAGTGTGGTGGTGGCATCTTGTGTGGCCCTCGTGGGTGTGGGTCTGGTGTCATTCATCATGTTAGGTACTCGTCTGTTCATGAGGGCGGGTTTCCAAATGGCTGGTAAGTGGGAGGTGTCATCTCTTTTATTCATGCTGTGTGGGCGTTTTTCTATCTCTATGGCTTCTCTGATTATTCTGTTGTTGAAGTGTTCGGTTTTGGCGATAGTTCTGGTATTTTTAAAGTCAATCTCATGTCCTGTGGCTTTGAGGTGTTGGACCAGGGAAGAGGTCGGTTCTTCTTTTTTTATTGAGTTCTTATGTTCTTCAACGCGTGCACTTATTCTTCTGTTAGTTTGTCCAATGTATGTGGTGGGGCAGGCGGTGCAAGGGATTTCGTATACTCCTTGGTTTTCTAACTCGATTTTGTCTTTAGGGTTTCTTAGGATGGTGGATATTTTTCTGTTTGTGCAGAATGCTGTTTTAATGTTGTGTTTTTGGAGGATCTTGCTGATTTTGTCTGTAGTGCCTTTTATATATGGGAGGAGGGCTTTGCCATTCTCTTGTTCTCTGTCTTGGATTTTGGTTGGGGTTTCTTTTTGGATTAGGTGGGTAATCTTCTTTCTTTGGAATCCATTGGCTGTTAGTACGTTGGTGAGAGTGTTTAGTTCGGTTTTTAGGTGTTGTTCATCAGCTAAGCATTTTGTTCTGGAGATGAGTGTCTCAGCTACGGAATTGATCTGTGCTGGGTGGTGGTGTGAGAGTGCATGTAGATAGCGGTTTGTATGTGTTTTCTTCTGGTAGATGGTGTGTCCTAGGGAGCCATTGGGTTTTTTGTATACCAAGGCATCTAGGAAGGGAAGTTGATTGTTAGCTTCTGTTTCCATGGTGAATTGTATTTTGGGGTGTAGGCTGTTGAGGTGTGTGAGGAAGTTGTTCAGTTTTTCTTTCCCGTGTGGCCAGATTATGAAGGTGTCATCTACGTATCTGAGCCAGAGTTTGGGTTTGTGATCATATTTTTCTAGAGCTTGTGTTTCAAAGTGTTCCATGTAGAGGTTTGCGATGACAGGTGAGAGGGGTGATCCCATGGGTGCTCCTTCTATTTGTTTGTATTTTTGTCCGTTGTAGGTGAAGTATGTATTGGATAGACAGTGGTTGGTCAGATCTAGGATGTGCTGGGGGGGGTTGTATTTGTTTTGGATGGCTGTCAAGGCTTCTTTTATTGGCACTTGGGTGAAGAGGGATATGACATCGAAGCTCACTAGTAGGTCGCTGGGTTGTAAGTTTTGTTTCTTTATGATCTCAATGAACTGGAATGAGTTTCTTACATGTGAGTTGATGGATTCTGCATAGGGCTGTAGTTGTTTGGCAAGAAATTTGGCTAGGTTTTGTAGAGGTGAGCCTATGGAGCTGACTATTGGTCTAAGTGGAGTTCCTTCTTTGTGTATCTTGGGGAGACCATAAAGCTTAGGGCATCTGGGTGATTTCTCTCTGGGTATGATTCTTTGCTGGATTTCTTCACTGATGGGGGAGGCTTTTATTTTGGATCTGGTGGTTTTTTTCTAGGTAGGTGGTGGGGTCTGTCTTTAGGGGTTTGTATGTGGGGTCTAGGAGTAGGTTGGTTAACTTGGTTTGGTAGTCAGATGTGTTCATAACCACTGTCGCGTTGCCCTTGTCTGCTGGTAGGATTATTATGCTGGTGTCTTCTTTCAGGTTACGTAGTGCAGTTTGTTCTTCTTTGGATAAGTTGCTTTTGGGTGGTTTGCTAGTGCAGAGGATGTTGGTGATTTCGAGTCTGATTCTATTAGCATCATCAGGGTTGGTTTTGGTCAGGCTGGTTTCAACTCCGCATATGATGGTTTCTGTGGGGATGTGTTTGGGAGCGACAGCAAAGTTGAATCCTTTTGAAAGGACCTTGGTTTAGGCTTCGGTGAGGATCTTGTCTGAGATGTTGTGCACTGTTTGTTTCATGTGTGGCTGTGAGGGGGGAGGAGTTGGTTTCTGGCGTTGTTGTAGTATTCTGAGTTTGTTGGTGTGTGTGTCTGTCTTGAGGGTGGTCTGTGTTTCGGCTCTCCAGACAGCGAGTTGTTTGGATTTGTCCCAAAGTAAGGGGTGAATCTTGTTGCTGAGTCTGAGGTGAAGTGTGAGGAGATCTTTGTTGATTTGGTCTAGGAGAAATCTTTTTGTGTAAAGTTCATTTCTAATTAGGGCCAATTCTGTTCTTTTTAGGATGCGTTTGGTGGCTGCTGTGTTGGTGTGGAATTTCAATTGGAAGCTTGTGGGAATTAAATTTTGATCTCGGCAGTTGCATAAGAATGTGAGGTCACATAAAATGGAATCTCTTTGGACTTCAAGTTTTTCATAAGTCCTGGTCAGATAGTGGGTTTCCTCCCCGTAGAGGTGCAATATTTGTTTTCTGAGGTTCTCGCGGGTATTTGTATGTGGATCTTTGGTTATTCGGGTTTTCTCCCGCGTAAGGTTGGAAGTATCTAGGCAACGTTTCGATGAAGTCTCATTCATCATCTTCAGGCTTCTGTCTTCAGCTCTGTGCTTCTCAGAGTGATGTGAGCTTGCAGCTGCTTCTTCCTTTTAACTGCTAGTGGGGGTGTGACTTGATTGGGTGGGGGCTTGGCTGTGTTCTGATTGGGTGGGGGTGTGTTCTCATTGGTTGGGGGTTTGGCTGTGTTCTGATTGGTTGGGGGGTTGGCCATGTTCTGATTGGCTGGAGGTGTGTTCTGTTCAGGTGGGGGCTTGGTTGTGCTCAGGTTGGTCAGGTTGTGCTCAGGTTGTGCTCAGGTTGGTTGTGCTCAGGTTGGCGAGAACCTGACTCCCAGATGAACACTATACAGAAGCCTGATGATGGCAGATGAGATTCTGCCGAAACGTTGCTACAACTTTAAAAGCACAGCTATAATGACATGGGAAAATACCCGAACAAAATATCCTGGTAGCGTCTCCATGCTCTGGACACTACACTGACAGACACAGCAAACCTTGCCACAGCTCGCATTGATGTGCCATCCTGGATGAGCTGCACTACCTGAGCCACTTGTGTGGGTTGTAGACTCCGTCTCATACTACCACTAGAATTAAAGCACCACCAGCATTCAAAAGTGACCAAACCATCAGCCATAAAGCATAGGAACTGAGAAATGGTCTGTGGTCACCACCTGCAGAACCACTCCTTTATTGGGGATGTCTTGCTAACTGCCTATGCTTTCCACCTGTTGTCTATTCCATTTTAACAACAGCATGTGAAATTGATTGTCAATCAGTGTTTGGGCCTGGGTTTGATGAGGGAGAATGGCGGTGGTGACTCGTTTGTTGGTGAGTGCTAGCTTCCAGATGTCTGGTAGGCGGGATGTATCATCCCGTTTATTCATGTTATGGGGGTGTATCTCTATTTCGATGGCTTCCCTGATTATTCTCTTGCTGGAGTGTTCAGTGTTCAGATGATATGTCCCACCTACCAGACATCTGGAAAGTAGCCCTCACCAACAAATGAGCCCCAGCCACGAAAACCAACCCCAGACCCAAAGCAACATGGGACACCACCGCCAATCCCCCTCATCAGACCCAGGCCCAAGCCCATCCTATAAACAAAGGACAACCACCATCTAGAAAACAGACCACGGCTGCTTTGCCAGCTGTCACACCCCCCGACCCCAAAACCAAACAAGCTGACACACGCCAAGAACACAGGCACAGACCCCAAAATCAAAGCCAGACCAAAACCCAGAATGCTACATCACAGCCACCCGCTGTGATGGATGTGAGGATATCACATCAAAAAACTCAGGAAATTACACCACAAGAACTCAAGACGTTGCAACATAGCAAATGACCCAGGAAATCACAGCACAAGACCAAGGATACCACAGCAATAAATCTCACAAGGTCATCACACAACCCATTACCCAAGCCGTTACAACACAGAAGACTAATGGAAAAGAGATCAAAACACAAATGACCCAGGAGATTACAGCACAAGATCCAGGATATCTCCACAACAAAACTCACAAGGCCATCACACAGCCCATTATACTAACATCAACTCCATCAACCAATCAAGAGGCAGCAGCGCAACCAACCAGCCCAGCACACCAGCCCCCACCACCAGTATTTATAGACAGATGGCAGCTCCGATCACACACTGCTTGCACTGGAATGAAGCAGAAAGCACCAGCCTGAGGATGGTGAATGGGACCTCACCGAAACGACGCCAAGATACTCTGAATCTTACATGGAAAAAGACCCGAACACATCTAGACCTACATATATAATATGTGTGTGTGTGTGTGTGTGTGTGTGTGTGTGTGTGTGTGTGTGTATGTATATGTATATGTATATGTATATGTATATGTATATGTATATGTATATGTACATGTACATGTATATGTATATGTGTATGTATATGTATTAGAAGATGGATTTATTTCCAAACAGAATTAATGGAAAATGGACTTAAGGAAAGAGGATATAAAAGCTGATTGAAACAGAGTAAAAAGAATTATATTATAGAGCACCACTGAGGTGTGCGGAGTTATGCTAATGAGAAATATTAAAAAGGATGCCTGGTGGAATGGAGATAGTAAAGAGGTTGTGGTTGAGAAAAATGCACTTAAGAGAACAATTGTTGCAAAAAATGAAGGTGACAGTTTTTGTCAAATGTACATATTGGGGGAAAAATGATTTCAAATAATGTAGTCAAAGAGAGAATGACACAGTGAAGAATTTTTATTTAGGTATTTCATATAACTAAAATGCATAACAAACAAATACTTATCTAATGATAGCTAAACTAATTAAGATGTATTCAATTGTCTATTTAATACATAGTAATACAACTGATAGAGAAAATGCAACATAATTTTGATGGAAGTAAAGATTGGAAGATTTGGAAAGAAATGCAGAGGGCTAAAGAAGGATCCTTCTATAGAGCAAATGGAATGAAAAATAATAGGGTGAAGGTAAATTGTGGGGATGCTGGGAATAATATTTTAGACATGCCTATACATGTCAAGTAGTGGAATTTTTTTATATAAAAAGTCTTATCTGGTCTGAAGAGAAGGGAAAGACTGAAGAAAGTCATGGCTGTGAGGACTTGGTAACTTTTCCTCAAAAAAAAAGGCAAGTGAAAGTTTTTAACAAAAAACAACAGGAAATATTTTAATCAATATACAGAAGTGGTGAAACCCAGAATAGTTGCAAAGGTGGAAACGTATGGAGAAGGATAATGAATTTTGTTGGTATAAAACAAATTTTAGCTGTATCTTATTTTCTTATCAAATGCTTTTAATTGTTTTGGCCTAGCATTTCTTACTCCTTGTGTGCTCTACATATGGTTGTTTATTCTGAAAGAGAATAATGTGATGTGTAGGTATACAGAGACTAAGTTCATTTGCATTAAAACCTGTCCATATTTAGCCCAAATCACTCTCCACACAAACTTAATTTCATCTCCAGTCTAACTTTCCAATTTTTCAATTCATATGAAACCAACATGAAGCTTCCAGTCATATAAAGTAATTCATTCGGTTATTTGACTAACAATCTGTACAATAGCTTTTAATTTTTGAAAATAGTAAAAAACAATTCTGTTACGTTAAACAGTATAACTTTATAATATTTATAGCCTTGCTGCTTGGGTTCTCTGAAAGTATTTGCTATTATGGTTCGATTATATGGGCTAAGCGGCTGTATATATCTACAGAGAGAAAATTCAGTTTGATGAAGGTCAATCAAAGCTGCCCCTGGAGCAAAAGCACAAAATTAAAGCAACACCTTGGATTAAAGTATCAGATTAGAGAAGCCACATTGCTTCATCCTGGATAATAAAAGGGTCTTTTGTGCATGTGCACACATGCGCAAAGAAACCTTTTCTCTGGCTCAGTGGAGCCAATCAAAGCGAATTGCCTGCTGCAGTGCTTTGATTTGAAGCACCAAAGAAGACCAAGCATCCTTTTTGGAATGAAAGCATTTCTTTGAATTGGATTCACCAGAAATTGCATATACCTCCTATCTTCATGAGTTTGGAATATATTTACCCACTTTAAAAAAAAAGTTGTTGTATGTATCATTTGCTATGTAAATCAGCCTGAATGTATCTTTGCCCTAGACAAAAGACTCCCTTATAGTACATATTAGAATATGAGTCGAATATAGGCTACCATATATATGGATGTCTAATGGGGGAAACTAACAGGTAATAATAATTCTGTTGTTATACAAAATGTGATTGCAGCTCTTGGGGGTGATACGTAAACAACTTCCTTGATATCTGGTAATATTGGGTTTATCAGACTTGAACACCTTAGTTAAAAAATTAAAATTAAAAACCAACCTGCTTTAAACTGTCTAAATTCTTACTTTAACAATTCTTATGTCCTTGGTTAGGACTTTCTGACAAGCAGAGTCAATGGGGAAGCCAGGTTCACTTTACAACCATGATGCTAACAACTGCAGCTATTAGCAAGAAAGGTCATAAAATGGGACAAAACTCACTTAGCAATTTTGCTACCTGTAGTAACCATTTGTCTGCAAGCAAAACTGGTGGGATCAGAAAAGTGTTAGAAAATAAAAAAAAACTAAGCACTCTGGGACTCTAGAATTCAAACAAGCATCTGCCACCTAACACCCCAGACTTAAAAATTATCAATAAGAAAGACAAAAGAAGTCTGGATAGTGAATGTTACAGTACCTGGTGAGATTAGAATTGAAGAGAGAGAATCACAAAATACAGAGACTTACAGGCAGAAGTACAATGAGGTGGTAAACGAAAGCAAAGATGGCACCAATAGTAATAGGAGTTTTAGATACAATCTAGAATAGCACTTGAACACTGTCAGTATTGACAAAATCATCATCTCTCAATTGCAAAAGACAGGTTTATTTGAAACAATTTACATCCTGTAAGGATACCTTTAATAATGCCAAACAACATCTGCATATCCCAGATCCTTGGGAAGGGCTTGGTAGATTTTTTAAAAATGCTAAATCTAGGCTATCATCTGGTGTTCTTCCAGGATCCTGAGAGATGGCAGTGTTTAATAAAAGGAAACCAGAGTGCACTAACCCTGCAGATTTGAATGGGTTGGGAAGATATTATCAGAGACAGGTGGATACTGAAGTAACTACTAGGCCCTATGTCATTTATCATAGCACAAAGCAAAAATAAATAACATTTTAATTAAATTAAAACAGAACATATTGTTTTCCTGGGGAAAATATTGAATATTTTACAATGTGTGGATATTTCAGGGTGAGAGTCCAGATTTTATCACAGGCAGAATAAATAAGGCAACATTGCCGTTTATTGCTTGATTACTTTTCCTTATTTGGCTACATTAAGCATTATTTTATTATGAATACATGTTCAGTGGAACGTGAGAGGATCTTTCAGTTTCACTCCGAAAGGGCTATCATTCAGGGGTGTCAAACTGGCAGCCCATGGACTGGATGCATCATGTATATGGAACACTTTGCCCTCAGAAGTTGTGGGAGCTCTATCACTTGAGACGAAGAGGCTGGACTGCCATCTGTCAGAAATGATGTAGGGTCTCCCACTTGGGCGGCGGGGGGTTGGATTAGATGACCTACAAGGTCCCTTCCAACTCTGATTATCTGTTATCTGTTATGTGTAGATCACATCCACCTCAGCTCTGTGAAGGGAGAAAACGTCACAAAACATCACATGACAGCAACGTGACACGACAAATCTGACACCCATGGACTATGTAAAATGACAAAGATCCCCTATCTGCTTCACTTGTAGGAGGTGATCAAATACACAATCTCTATATGTGGGAAACTTCCCATATAATGCAAACAGAGACTTGTCAAAGGTTTTTACTACTACTGTGCCAGCTGCTGCTTTCTCCTAGAAAAGAGCATCCCCCAGCTTTTTATCATGTTGCTTTCCCATTGTAAATATTGCTTTTCTCTCAGCAAATGTTACCATCAGGTTTTTCTTCCACTGCTTTTCTGTAATATTGCTTGCTCCCCCAGAAAATGTTACTTTCTCAAAAGGCAAATTAGTTTCAAAATGAAGTTTGGATAGACTTCAACAATTAAATAATACTAGTTAATTCTTTGGTAACAAAGGATCAATAGGTCACAGGTTAGTGAAATATTAAACATTTACACACTGATTGCAATAATGCTTAATGTAGCCACTAAAGTTAGATTTTACATGTGAAAATGAAAGTTAGACTTTAAATGTAAAGTGAGCACTTTAAAAAGTCATATTACATTTTGACTCTTGCATTTTTGTAAGAATCTAGTGTACAGGTAGTGTACAGATGCAAATGCATTCATAAAAAAGGTGAATATGGGACCAGACAATGCAAAACTTTATTTTGATTCTAAAAACAAGCATTGTGTTCATCCCTGTCAGTGTCAGAATACCTTGTGGTTTGGAGCATTGTTCCTAGTATCTTGTACTATATATTTGATTCTAAAAACAAGCATTGTGTTCATCCCTGTCAGTGTCAGAATACCTTGTGGTTTGGAGCATTGTTCCTAGTATCTTGTACTATATATTTCCAAAAAAAAATGAAAAATCCACAGACAATACCATGACACTAATGGGGGATTATTTATCAACATATAGGAGGAGGAAGAAAGAAGAAGAGGAGGGAGGAGAAAATATTAGCAGTGTAATTGTTCCTATAAATGGAGGGCAGGATCATGACAGTGACACATTTACTGACTGAAAGAAGAGAACTAAAGAAGGCCTTTTCACCTTTTTATTTTGCCCTCAGAGATTGGTGTGGAGTGCAGAAAAATTCCCATTGCTCCTGAGCCAAGTGGCACATATGTACCCAAAAGTGTGTCTATATTATAACATGTTTGCTTTACATCTTTCAGAATGGTATATTTAGGAAAGCAAGTGAAACTTTTGCTCAATCTTGGCAAGCTCAGCTGCAACCTTTGCACTCAAGAATAATTTCAGAGCAGAATAGATATACAGTTGACTCTACAGCAGAGGAATTTGTCCCTGACACTTTTCTGAATACACATTAATGGGGTCCTCCTGTGTAGCTAAAGGTTGAAGAATCATTCTGCCAAACCTTGGAACTGTGGATACTTTGCTATTCACTAAAGCAGCTTCTCTTTTCTCAGGCTGTTGTGTGAACCTCCAGGAAAGAAATAGTTGCTCTGATGGTGGCTTTAAACTGAATTGACTCCTGGAACAGCTGCACCATTTTTTTTCCCACCTCACATGGGAATCAGGCTGCTTTAATGGATAGCATAGAGGTGGTCTGCTCACATTCACAAAAGATACAATCCATTTTCCACATCACATATGAAAGGTGTGCAACCTTATAAAGCATATATTTTCCCCTTGATAAAAGCACATTCTTTCTTTTAAACTCTTCTCAGGGAATTTAGATCAGATCTTTAGACATTTTTATGCAGCTTCATCTCAATGAATTTTTGTCCACTGGCATAGAGTTGTTTTTGTAGGCAAAACAGGAAGGAGAGCATTTATGTTATACCACTTAGTATTATCATCTTAAGTAATATAAAATAAAGGGGGGGGGAGGAAAATGATTAGTATTTCACATTAACTGTTAGCTGTGCTGGGCACATTGTTATAGGAAAATGGGGAGTAAAAAAGTAGTATTATATGAGAGATCCTTCCCTCCCTCCCTCCCTCCCTCCCTCCTTCCTTCCTTCCTCCCTTCCTTCCTTCTTTCCTCTGCTCCAGAAGCTTTGTTAACTGTGTAGAATTGGCAAATCTCTGTAGAAACACTAGCTTTGCAATGATCATTCTAAAAACAGCAAACTTTCTGACAGTATTGTACTATGAAACATTTTCCATGCATCCAAAGAAGCTTTGAAATGTATGTCAGTTGTCCTCCATATGTTTGATTTCATCAAAGATAAATTCAATAAAGCAATTCAGGCTTTCTTATGGATAGACAATATCATGAAGGGATAATTTACAGGGCATCTGTGTCTTTGATAAGTTAACGTCTCTGTGTTAGGATCTCTCTTCCTCAGATAAGTTACTGCTTTCAAGATGACATTATTTACTATTTTATCTAGATGACTAGAACCAAATGATGCCAACAGAATATCATATACATGGTAAAACCTAAGTTTATAAGATCTGTGGGACTCTTAACTTTGCTTGTTGAGAGCCTGGTGAACATTTTTTTTTCTTTTCCAAGTTTATTAAAGGAAACATGTTTTTTTTTCTACAATTGTTTTTGACGTTCCTTTAAAGGGGTGTTTTCCAGCATCCACCAACCCTTCTTTCCTTCCTTCCTTTGCTCCCTCCATCTGCTTTTAACTTCTCCATCTGCATTAATTGAACAGAATTAAGTATTTCTGTAATATACTGAAAACTGATTTATTTCTCATATACTTTTCTTGACCATGTAGAACAGGGGTGTCAAACTGAAAGCCCACAAGCCTGATGTACCACACACAGGCCACACCCACCCAACTCTGCAATAGGAAAAATGTCACAAGACATCATGTGATGGCAATGTGGTGCCATGAGTTTGACACCCGTGATGTAGAATGAGAAAGTTGTTGGAAAACGGCATTTTCCTATGCAACCCTCCTTCCATAAACTATGGTGGGAATAAGTTAATACAAGCTTGCACAGTTTTGGCAGCTTTAAAGTCTTCACAAAAGATGCAGGAACCTTCTAAATTTTGTTGTCCACTCAGGACTGGAAAAATGTTATTATTAAGCAGTTAATAAAATACAAAGCATGGCTAGTGGGCCAGTTTGCTCAGAAATAACACTTTTTTCTACTTAGGAATAGAAACTCTGATGACAAAGTGCTTGTATTGAAATTATAAATTATAACTAATAGCTGCTCATAAAACACCCAGCTCTTTGTCATTCTGTGCAGCAGTCACAGAAGCCTCTTTTAATTTAAACAAAGATTACTGCCATTTATTTATTTTATTTTGTGTCATGCTATTCTGAAGCATTTAGCTAATCATAGCAAGGTCGAACTAGCAGCACTTTCTGAAAGAGCATTTTCATTAAAAAGTCCAGGCAATGACTCTGACTATAAAAGCAACATCTTTGTCTGCCTTTTGTTTTGCTTCTCTATCTGCCTAAACAGATGGCTTGGTTAAAAAAATGTCTCATTTCTGATTCTGTCATCAAAGGTTTATATAACATAAATAATTGAAGTTATGAAACAAGACATGATGAGTCAACAGCTAACCAAATAGCTAGTATTTAACTAGCCACATTTAAATTTTCAGGCATACCATTGCCTGTGGCTTCTTTTGAATTTCATACTAGAATTTATGGCATTATTCTCAGTGTCTCTCTGGATTGTCACAATAGGATGGGGCTTTGAAATTCTGTTTTATTGATTCTAAGAGTTCTCCTTCCTTATCTTCTCTACTATTTAACAGATATCATAAAACCTCTGGAGGTTCCACATGGATCTCTACTTGGATGTTATTAATATTTGGAAGATATTCAACCCTGACCCTTTTTTTTAATCTAGTTGTGTAGATCAGGGATATGAGACTTTATTCAGTCTAGGTGAGGAGTTTGATAACTCTGGAGCAAGCCTAGGTCAAATAACTGGGTAGGCCTCGGACCAAAAATATATTTGATTTGGTTATTTGTTATGAATTGATTCAGCATATTTAAAATAACCAATCCTTGCATGTTTTAGTCATTTCCTCTTGTCTCATATAACAAGTCAGGGGGTTGTGAACTGCTCTTTGAACATAGTAGTTGACCAGATCTGGATAAATTGGCTGTTTCATTATATATAATTTTAATGGAAACAAGATATTATGATAAAGAAAATGCTTTTGAAACTAGAAATGAAATTGCAACTGAGTGCTTTTATATTTCTCTTGTGAAATCAGGATGCTATTCACGATAAGAGTTCCGTGAAGTTGCTCAGTTGGCTTCTGTAGACCTCTTATGAATATGCCAACTTCAATTTCTACTAGAAAAGTAGTGATATATTGTTTCGTCAGAAAAGGTTTCTTTTTTAAACCAGCCAAGATGAGGATCTTGGCACTGCTCCACAGTGCATAAAGCTAATATATGTCACCATGTCTTCCAATTTAGTTCTGGGTACAATTTAAATTCTTGAAGATGACTTATGGAGCCCCAAAGTGTCCAAGGTGGGATCATATTTTTCTATGCTTTAATGATAATCACTGAAGTTTTGGCTCTATGTTTTTGTATATCCAGCTGATTGGGGCCAAAAGCATAACTTTCTAGTAGCATTTCCAAGTAAGGGAAGTAGGGAAATATATTTCTTAGAAATATGCTTCCTTTTGTTATTAAATAAATTGTCACATCTTTATTTTTCTATCTATCTATCTGTCTGTCTGTCTGTCTGTCTGTCTGTCTGTCTGTCTGTCTGTCTGTCTGTCTGTCTGTCTAATCAACCATGCACTGAAATCCAAAATACATTTTATATACATTTTATATACAACTTGAATAATACCTGATACTCCCAAGCAGAAACTAATGAAAGTCCAACTCCTTTAAACCTAATCAATGTATCCCATTGATACAAACTTTTTTTTTTCATTGCATAGATGGACCAGGTATATATGTGATAACAGAGCTGATAGTATGGGAACTTCAAATAATTTTGACTTCTCTAAAAGTAGCACATTTCTCCTTGATAATAATGGGAGCAGGGATGAAAGCAATGGCTTCTAAGCTTACCATTTTCCCCAATTTCTTAAAATTTGAACTGTCCTATTTGACAGGTTCTAAGAGCTAGATAGTTATGGTTGCTTTTGCCATGATATAGTTGGATATACAGTAATCACATTGCTTCCAAGCAAATGGAGTTCTCTATTACTTACATCCAGGAATAAACTACTTCTTTGTTAACTTATTCATGTTCAGATTTTATAGTAAGACATGGAGAAAATCTCTTCTCTCCTAAGGAAATGGTGATTAATTTCATTCAGGGATATAACCAAGGAAATGTATAACCCCCCCCCCCCACCTCCCACCCCAAAAAGTTCAGGGCTGAAGAATAAACCCAGTAGAAGGAATGAAAATGAAAGGGATATTTGTGCTCTCTAAATGGCTTTGAAAACATATAATATTTAACCTGACAATAACATTTCCATACTATCTTAACTTTTTAATATATTTTCATTGCTATTCTGGTAGAATGTCCCTTCTGAATAGTTCAGCCAACTGCAATGCAATATGAAATTATTCTTTATATAGTCATATAGCTACATAGAACTATATATTCAAAAATGTCTACTGCCATGGTCTTTGCTGAGTCACTATCACATATGTCTAGCCCAACATGTTATTCTCTCTCTCTCTCTCTCTCCTCTCTCCCCTTGTTAATTAAACTTAGATGACACCATTTTTCTCCCAACCAGGAGGAAGGACTAATGAAGATGCTTCCAAATGATGCAAAGTTTTGAAAATGTGCTTTGATTTAACAAAACTGTGGTTGAACTCAGGGCTGGGCTGCTGGGGGTTTGGAAACTAACTAAGATTCTGTGCAGTTCGGAGAACCGCCAAATCCCACTTCTGGCTGGTCTCAACCCTCTCCCCCACCTCTCCCAGGAGTCCCCACATGACCTGTTTTGGATGCAGCTAAGTGCACGGTGTGCATGGAGGTTCGAGGAAGATGAAAAATGGGTCTCCCAGAAGTTTGGGAAGGTCAGAAATGGGCCTGTTTCTGGCTTCTAGAGAGCCCCCAGAGCTTGGGGAGGCCATTTTCGCCCTCCTGGAGGCTTGAGGAAAGCCTCTGGAGCCCAGGGAGGGCAAAAACACCTCCCACGGCCATGGTCCAGGAGGCCGACTAGGCCATGCCCACAATGGCCACACCCACCCAGCAACCAGGCAGCTAACCCTTTACTAAAATTTTTGAAGCCCACGCCTGGTTGAACTATCCCATTGAGGCAGTTTTACACATCATTGGACTGTCTGACTTGAAAGCTGTGAATTTAACCAAATGATTGGAAGCTTTTGAAGCTCTTCATTTAATGGCTTTTCTCCCATTTCTCAGGTGTTGCAATTTCACTTCCATGCATGGATAATATTCCACTGAATTTCCCTTTGACTACTGTATTTTGATGTAAAAGAAATACCTGAAGTGCTTTTTTTTAAAGTAACCCTAGTTTCCATTTTCTCTATTTTGATATTAGCCTAAAACAATAGGTAAAAATAATTTATCTTGACCATAGTTTTAAAATATTTGGATTTAGCAATTTTATAATTATTTACCTTCCTTTTATTTAGCACTTCTCAAAGGAACAAACAAACACCCTTCAACTTTTTCTTCCTCCATTTATTCTTCAAATAATCTTCTCTGTACATCTTTTTTCTTCCATATTTTACTGAAATTTTTAAAGGAACATCCCCCAATACACACACACACACACACACACACACACACACACACACACAATTTTCAATAAAGCACAGGACCAGAACATGACAATAATTTGGTGGGACAGTGGTTTTTGCAAACCTTGTAAGATTTCTGAGATCCTGTGTTCTGAATTTAAATCAGATATAGACCTGCATACAGTATACCCAGAGAAAGGCACTCATGTAGCTCTGAATTCCAGCTATTGTTAGTTCCCATCCCAGCTACAGATTTTTTAGCACTTTATCGCAATTATTTTGTTAGGTGAGTTGTAAAAACAGTAGAAAAGATGAACTGTTTCTTTAATGCCTTTGCCCCACATTACTCTCATGGCCATGAAATGTAATAAAGATGTTGTCCATCGATGGTAGCTGGATCTTTCCTATTTAGAAATCATTATATTAACAGCAGGGTAGTCCAACCTCATGCATGTGAATTCAAAGGCAAGATGCAATAAAGCTAATTCTTAAATAAATGGATTTAAGTAGTATAGCTTCATAACTGTTTTCAGTGACTCCAGGATACCATGCAGGTTCATGTTCAGGATCAATTCTGTATCAGACGAGATTGCCTAAATTGAGTATAAGAATTGATATGAGGATTCTGGTACTAAATAAAAATGGAAAATGTCTCTTTCAATGAAAAGACATTAAGGTTGGGAGTTAAGTGCTTTACTGGTGACCTGTGTCCTGTGTTCTAGACTTATATTCCTGTAAGTAGAAATACAGTTTGTTTTTAAGTACATTAGCTTGATATAATGCTTTAAAATACTGTTGGTAGCCAATAGTGACACAACAGAATGAGATGCATTCATTTCATAGGACAATGAAAAAGCCAAATAATTTGTTCATAATTCTTGTGATTGTTATGTTTTTATACTATCTAGAACCACATGCTTTGGGTCCTTAAATTTAGGATTTAGGATTTAATGCAAAATTAGAATTTAGGATTTAATGCAAATCAGAGCCAGTTTGGAGTGCTTAAGGTGCTGGCCTAGCACCCAGCAGATTGTAGTTCTATCTCACTTTAAACATGAAAGCCAGCCAGGTGATTTTAGGCCAGTCACTTACTCTTGGTCCAATTCACCTCACAGAGTTGCTGTGGGGAAAATAGGAGGATGGGGTACATTCATTGTCTTGAGTTACATATAAAAATGATGGCATAAAAATAGTGATGGTGAGAAATTAGATTTAAGATTGTAGAAATCTTGTATATGTTGATAAACTTAGAGTTAGATATTAGTTGTGATAGGTAACCTTAGATAATCTAAGAGATAACCTAATTATATACTTGTATCTGCACTGAAGAAAATCACAACTCTTCCTAAATTTCTTTATCTCTCCATACCTTTTTTCTTTTGACTTTTTCCCCTTTTGATTCCCTTCCCTCTTTTTTCTTTGTATTTTTTTAAATTTGATAAAGTAATCCATTAACTTTTTGTAGAACCCTCTGTCTCAAAGCACACAAAGATTCACATGTTCAATCATAATGAACTTTTCTTTGCCTTTTATTAGTCAGTGACAGTCAGCAGAAACTAGGAATTGTTTTCTTCTTCATCTCCATACGTGGAAGTGAAATCAAAATGGATAATATCAGCCTCTGTACACAGATCCCATCTTTCCAGGGCAAGTGAGAATATTTACAAATGGATGTCACATATGAGCTGTTCCTGCATCAGAATTCCCATCTGAATAAAGTTTTGTGCACCTATGGTGAATTTTGGCCAGCAATTTATTTTTAAATTTTTCTTCATCAAAACAATTGGAATCACTTTGTACAGATCTACTATATTACCAAATATGGAAATGTTATGTTTAATACAATAATATTTTACACCAATGAAGACAAATATATGTGTCCCAGGATAATGTTGCAAGATCCAATTGGGTCGGTCACTCAGACTGGTCAAATGTGAACTCATTGGTAGCCTCACGTTACAGTGAAAAAGGACATGCATTCAATTTTTGCAGCTACTGAGATTGTTGGTAGTGCAAGTACAAAGATAGTCAGGGAAATGATTGAAACCTGGGAAACAGGCCCCTTGTCAGTTAACAGGAGTGCTGATTTACCACCAGCTTATCAGGTGCTTAGGAGCTGGGGACTTGGCAGCACAAGAAACAACAGACAATAGCCCAGCCATCAACACACCAATCAACCAATAGGAAGGTACCACATAAATAGAATAGACTCGTAGAATAGACCAAAGCACATATTCCAGTAGAGAGAAGTTCTCTGAAGATGGGCTCTAGTACGAGTCCAAAGCTCGGAAGAGTAAACCTCTGATCCCAATGCTGAACCAGATTAGATCTTGTGATAGTATTTAAGCTATAGCCTTGCAGTCTCTGTAAATTGTAAATATTTATTTGTTTCTTCTTAAATGTGTCCAAACATATTGTGTAAGTAAAGTGCCCTTATTTATTTTCTTGGTATCTTTCTTCTTCTTTTTCTTCTGGTGCTGAGGAATCACCTACAATCCAAACCTGACAGAAGTCAATAGAGTAATAATTACTGGAGTTTACATTGTGCTTTGTTTTTGAATATCAGTTGTCAGGGCAATAATTTTCTATATACTTTGGCAATATGTTGTAATGCCAGATTGTAGCAAGTGAAAAAGAGTATTAAAAGGGCTACCGTGAAATATGACTTTCTTTTTTCTTTTTTAAAAAAATCCAATTTCCTCTAAGTCTCAAAACTAAACACAACAAAACAACATGAGCTCTCAGCAGCTTTGCATGATAGGCTGCTAAGCCTGGACAGAATGACTTAATATTCCTTTCACCTTATCAATTCATCTCGGTTCTTGACATCAATGAAAGTTCAGCATACAAAGAAGGAAACACTGGAGATGACATCTGCCATTCAGATCAAAGAAGTTAATTTGGCCTTGGGTCTTTTGATTTCACCAATCCTGGCTTTTTAAGAAGGCTCACATGTAGGTGCAAAAAAACAGGTGGATTACTAGTGGCAACTTTAAAAAGTAAGTATTAAATGCTAAGTTGGGCAAAAGAGAAGTGTAATGAATAATTCCCTTTTAAGGTTCAATCCCTCCAAAGCTTTAGATGTTTGCATAACACAGGCCATTGTTCCATCTATTTAAGAAAGGAAAGATTTTTACAGTTTAAACCTGAGTTTATTTTACTTTATCACTAGGCTGCTTGAGATTGGTTGGGTTACCATATTAAACTGGCAAAATCTAGCCCATCACTAGAGGGTAGCAAAGCATTAATGTTTGACATATTTGTTTCCTGCCATCTAGTGGTTATCCAGTTTTTTTTGCAACCCAGATTTGGTTGATCTAGATTTGGTTGATCTGGGTTTGCAACCCAGATTTGGTTGATCTTCCCAAAGTGGGAGGTACCACCCCCTGAGGGGTGGTGGGATGCCTTAGGGGGGCACTAAGAGGCAAGGGGGCCAGCAGGGCGAATCTAAGAGGTGGCAGGGGGGCGTTCAAGGCACCAGCCCTGCAGGTTCACCCATTGACTAGCACCACTCTGGAGCTGGCGCCTCCAATGTGGAAGTGGTGGCACTTTACATGTCGCCGCGGCTGCATTCAATATGCTGTCCCCCTGCTGCCTCTTAGTGCCCCTCTGCTGGCCCTCTTGGGGATGCTAAGAGGTGGCAGGGAGGCGTTCGAGGTGCCGGCCCTGCAGGTTCACCCACTAACTGTAGTAACACTCCAGAGCCAGCGCCTCCAATGCGAATATGATTAAGGGGGAAAAAGCTTCCTGTAATATTTTCATAAAGGACAGAAAAGATTTTTGGGTCATGGGTATAACATGATTTATATATGGAAAGTCAATTTACAGCCACTCCTCATTTAGTGACTACTCAATAATGGCTATTTTCAAATATAATGCTAATAAACAGTAATACAAAAATCATATGTGCATTTACAACCATATTTTGTGAGTTTTCAGTGTAAAATTGACTAAGATTTGGTCAGTTTCAGTCAGCAATACCAGCCAGCCGAAGATTCTACTTAACTAATTAAAGTCACAGTGCTAAGCGTGTTAACTTACTGTTAGCATCTTTTAGGGCAAGGGTCTTCAAACTTGGCAAGTTTAAGACTTGTGGACTTCAACTCCCAGAATTCCTGAGCTAACATGACTGGAGGAGGTACTCTGGGAGCTGAAGTCCATAAGTCTTAAAGCTGTCAAATTTGAAGACACCTGTTTTAGGGAATCGCTGCACTGTGGAAGAAGGCAGCTCAGGAAAAGATAGCTTGTTTAAACCATCCTTCTGTGAGGGGAAAGATAAAGGGAAAAACCAGGCCCGACATATGAAACTCTACTAAAGAACATTGTCTGAATGAGATGGCAACAATCAATGCTCTTTGCAGCATCTCTCTGGCTCTCCTCTCTCTGTCACCTGTTCACTTAGCAACCATTTTGCTTAATAACAGAGACAATGGAATGGATTGTAGTTGTTAGTTTAGGAGTGTATTATTTAAAAAACACATTATGATTGGGACATCTTATTAAAACATATTTCAGATTTTATGGAGATGCTCCTAGACTAGAAATAATTAGCAAACTATCTTGTTATAAAAGGGAAGCTTTCTATTCCATTTCCACTGAAAATCTCTTCACTTTCTCTTACTTTTTTTGAATCAGGGTTATAAAAATTAATACAGGCACTTCTACCAAAGTTTCTGTAATCTGAATATTCTTCAGAAATGTAGATTTCAGTCCCTCAAATTCCCAGTCAACATTGGCACTAATGCAGAGGTGGTATTCAACCGGTAGTGGTGATTTGGTGTGGGTCACTGAACCGGTGGCGGCCCCTGGCTGACCATGCCCCTGACCCAGTTGCCCGGTTGCTCACTTGTCCTGGTTGAGGGGAAAATGGACGGGGGCCTTGGGAGGAAGCCATTCTTCCCCCCGACAGCGGGACAAAGCTATGCAAAAAGCCAGCCCTCACCGGCACCCAGCTTCACCGATAGTGGGCTTGCAAAAGGCAATGTCGCTCTGCCTGCAATCAAGATAGACTGGGGAGGGAGAGCATGAGTGAGCACTGAGGAGACTGCAGGAGGAGGGAAGCCAGACAAAGGGGTGAGTGAGGGCATCACAGCATGCTGTAGCACTTTCCTTCACCCCCTTCTTTCAGAGTGCTCCAATCAGCTCCTCTTCTCCGCCTCTCCTTTCACCCCATTAGCCAGCCTACCATCAGGAGGTGAGTGGGTGGGCTTTATTGCATTCCAGGCATTTCCCACCTGAATGGCATGCCACATTTGCAATTTCCCCCCATGGGGAAGGCAGCAGGGGAATTGGGTGTGGGTAGCACAGGAGTTGCTTTCAAGCCATTGGCTTTTGCAGGGTGGAGAGTCTCCCTCTAGCTATGCAGGCAGAGGTATGCTTCCCATTTCTGTAGCTTCCTGTGGGGAGAATGTTACGAATATAAGTCACCTAACAGGTATTTGGGTTGGAAATATATAAACCAGGATAGACATTTTAATATTGCATCTTTAAGAGAATACTAAATCTGTAATTGGGTGTGGTTCCTCAAATGGCCATAAGATGGAGCCAGAAACCTGGGTTGTTTTAGTTTTAGTCTGAGTCTCAGAAGAGAGTGTGTCTCAGTGAGTCTCTGTTTCCTTCTGTTGGAGAGTTTTGCCGTTCTTCTAACTGACTAATATTCTTTGATTTGATGAAAGTATAATACTGAACTGTTTTTGACACTGGACTTTGTTATTGGATTATCCCTGGATTGAAAACTGACTGATTTTACCTGTGAATGATTTTGGACTGCTTTTTTTGAACTTTGTTTAAACCTTTCTGGAAGTAAAAACCTACATTTACTGTACAGTGTATCTGTGTGCTGTGTGTGTATTATTCAAACACTTCTCTCAAATACGTCTCCCTGTATGTGCTCATTCTCCTAATGGGGAATTACCTCAACACTGGTTATGGGCCCAGGCCATACTAGGCTCAGATAACTGAGAGTTGGTGTGAATACACAGTACTGTATACAGACAGCTGTTTACTGTTTAATTGTGGGTTACTATCCTGATAAAGATGGCACAAGTCACTTCAAAAAGTCTATCACTGATAACCCGGTTGGATGGAACAAACTATGTTTCCTAGTCTATGAAGTGCAGTCTACTTCTGCGTAGAGAAGGTTTATGGAATGTAGTACAAGACCCACCGGATGTAAATGCTTGGGATCCAAATAATGAGGACGATGCCAAGAAGCTTGCTGACTTTAAACAGAACAACGAATGAGCTCTTTGTATAATTGGACTAACACTGAGTGACCAGCAGCTAGTCCATATTCATGGAGAAGAGTCTGCTGCTAGGTGTTGGGAGAATTTGAAGAAGATTTATGTTCGTGACAGTGTAGGTGCACACATACATCTTACACGTAAACTGTTTAGAGCACGTCTTCTGAAAGGTGGAGATATGTTAGCTCATTTAAACTTCATGAAAATAACTTTTCAAGAGCTACATGAAAAAGAACTGATATTTTCAGAGCTGCATCAAGTTTACATCATTCTTTCCTCATTGGATGAAAGTTATGATGATTATGTATCTTCACTAGAAGTCCTGCCCAGAGATAAACTGACATTGACTGACATAACTGGAAGATTGTTGGAAGAGGCAAGAAGACAGCTGGATAGGGACCAACTGAGGAAGGAACAACCACAAGAAGAGGATTTGTGTTCAACTGCCTATACTGTTAGGAAATGTTTTTCTTGTGGGGCTAGAGGAGATACAGCTAGATTCTGTAAGAAGGGAAAACAACAGAATACTGGTAATCACCAGAAGGCCAAGAAGAATGTTAGTTTCGCTATGTCTAGCAATTCAACTGTAAACCATGATTTGTGAGTTGTTGATAGTGGAACATCACAGTGCATTACTAAAGATAGAAAAAGGTTTGTAAAGATGTCTACAAGTAAACAACATATATCATTGGCAAATGGATGGAAGATCAAAGCTTTGGGTGAAGGTACTGCATATTGTTCTTGTATAAACGAACATTTAACTATGTTATATGTACCTAAACTGAAATTTAATTTATTAACAGTAAGGGCTTTAGTTAATATTGGTTATGTAGTAACCTTTAGGGGAGATAACTGTATAATAGAGAAAGAAGGTAAAAGTGTTACTGCTAATTTAGAGAATGATTAAATGTAATACATGATGACCAATTGAAGATGGCTAACTCAGTTTATAACAATGTTAAGCCACATGATGAATGTATACATTTACTGCATAGACGTCTGGGGCACATTAATTTCAAAATGCTCAAACAAACAGTTGAATTGTCAGAGGGAGTAAAATTAAAACCCTGTAGCAAGTATTTAAACTGTAATGCTTGTAGCCAGGAGAAAAGTAAGGTTACTCCTGCAAACAGACTAAATGGGTTTAAGACCAAAGAACCTTTAGAGATTGTGTTTGCTGACATAATTGCTCCTAAGAAACCAAGTTTAGGAGGATTTTGAGTATTATGGACCATTACTCACGATATGGTTTCTGCTATCTTCTGAAAAACAAAACAGAAACATTCCAACATTTCTTTAACTGGCTAAGGTTTGGTGAGAGAAAAATGAAAAGTAAAGTAATTACTTTAGTTACTGATAATGGGACTGAGTGTTAACAAAAGATTCCAAACTATGTTGAAATTGGCTGGTGTTGAGCATAAACGTTCTGCACCTTACAGACCACAACATAGCTCATTTGTAGAATGTAGAATCAAGCCATGGCTCGCACTATGTTATCTGATTCAGGTTTGCCTGAAACACTGTGGGGTGAAGCCATAATGTGTAGTAACCATGTTTTAAACAATGTAGTGAATACAACAACTGGAGAATTGCCATTCACTCGTTGGCATGGCAGAAAACCAAATTTAAGTTACCTACACACATTTGGAGCTCCAGCATGAGTGCATATTCCCTCACAAGTAAGACTGAAAGGGCAACATAGAGCTAAGAAGTTATTTTTTGTGGGTTATGAGGCCAACCATAGATCGTTTAGATTTTGGGATCAAGGCACTTTCTTGAGCACGTTGGGTGGGATAAACTGGAACAGAAATCCAGCAATGATATCATTATTGACACCCAAATAATCCCTAAAGATAAAATAAGTAAACCACAAATAGCCATTAAAGAGGAAGAACAGGAGGAAGTAGGAGAACAGGCACAGGAGGAGGTAGAAGAACAGGAGCAGGTGGCACAGGAAAGTCCTGTATTACCAAGATGTTCAACCCGAGTAACACAACCACCTGATAGATATCAGGCTAGTGTTGTATGCCAAGTGAATACAGTTCCAAGTAATTATAGTGAACTAAAACTGTATCCTGCTAAGGATCAGGCTGCTTGGCAGAAAGCAATGGATAAGGAACTGGAATCATTAAAAAGACTGGAGGTATATGAAAATGTTAGGTTACCACCAGGTAAACATGCCATAGGATGTAAATGGACACATAAACTTAAGACAGGTGTAGATGGGACTGTTACCCATAAAGCCAGGTTAGAAGCACAAGGGTTTAATCAGACAGCAAATGACTATGATGTGGTGTTTGCATCTAGTCTGGAGGCTACTACATTAAGGGCAGCTTTAGTGTGGGCAGCTAAGGAGGAATACGTTATAAATCATTTGGATGTAGAGACGGCATATCTTCATGCATCATTGCAACACACTATATATTTAAAGAAACCTTTAGGTCTCAAAAATGATAATACTGATAATAATGATTGCTAGAGATTGAAAAAGAGTCTTTATGGTTTGAAGCAATCAGGATATGAGTGGAACCAATGTATAGTTAAAGAATTAACTAAGATAGGCTTTGTAGCTGGCATGGCTGATCCATGTTTGTTTAAAAGAGAAAGTAATGGTGTAATTTCATTGTAGCTATTATTTACTGATGACATAGCATTAATCACCAAAATTGAACAAGAAGCTACTGAGATAATTTCACTATTGGAAAAGAAATTTAAGATGAAACAGTTAGGAAAAATCAAACAATATCTTGGTTTAAAGATAGATAGAACTAGGGGAGGATACAAAATCTCACAGGCAGTTAAAATTAACCAATTACTAAAAAAATTTAAAATGGAACTTTGTAAGCCAGCTAAAACACCAATGAGCCAGGAGTTTAGCCATAGTGATGTACAAAGTCCTCTTTTTGATAAAAACATTTATCAGTCCTTGATTGGTAGTTTATCTTATCTCAGTAATTGGTCAAGGCCAGATATCACATACTGTGTTAAACAATTAGCTAGATATAATGCTGAGCCAACTGAAAGGCACTGGCAAGCTGCTAAATGTGTGTTAAGATATCTGAAACAAACAATGCATCATGCATTGTATTTGGAGCCTAAAGATGAACTGAGTTTAACTGCATATGCTGATGCAAGTTTTGCTACAGACATAAATACACGAACATCTACATCGGGTACTGTAGTATTATTGGGAAAAGCATTGATTGGATGGAGATCTATTAGACAGAAACATCTAAGTTTGTCAGCAATGGAGGCTGAATTCTAATGTTTATCTTTACTATGTACAGATTTAGTTTTGTATAAACAACTACCAATTGACATGGGAATTGATGTAACAGATTCTATTGTTATTTATGAAGATAATCAATCAGCAATACAGATGGCTTCAAATATTGCTGTTAAAACAAGAACGAAACACACAGATTTAAGATGTTTAAATGTGAGACAATGTGTGCAAAGTAAAATGATTAAGATGGAATACTGTATGTCAGAAAACAATATAGCAGATCATTTTACAAAGGCCCAAGGCTCTATAAAGCATAAGGCTTGCTGTGAGGATTATGGACTTAGAATGTAAGGTTGCATATATTGTCCTACCCAAAAAGGGAGAATGTCAGGAATATAAGTCACCTAACAGGTATTTGGGTTGGAAATATATAAACCAGGATAGACATTTTAATATTGCATCTTTAAGAGAATACTAAATCTGTAATTGGATGTGGTTCCTCAAATGGCCATAAGATGGAGCCAGAAACCTGGGTTGTTTTAGTTTTAGTCTGAGTCTCAGAAGAGAGTGTGTCTCAGTGAGTCTCTGTTTCCTTCTGTTGGAGAGTTTTGCTGTTCTTCTAACTGACTGATATTCTTTGATTTGATGTAAGTCTAATACTGAACTGTTTTTGACACTGGACTTTGTTATTGGATTATCCCTGGATTGAAAACGGACTGATCTTACCTGTGAATGATTTTGGACTGCTTGTTTTGAACTTTGTTTAAACCTTTCTGGAAGTAAAAACCTACATTTACTGTACAGTGTATCTGTGTGCTGTGTGTGTATTATTCAAACACTTCTCTCAAATACGTCTCCCTGTATGTGCTCATTCTCCTAACGGGGAATTACCTCAACAGAAAATATTTTTTTAAAAAAAACCTGTGACTCGAGGCAGACTGCCGGGCTAGCAGCTGAACTTCTGTGCACTGAATGGACCCACCCATGCCACCCATAAGTGTGTATCTGCCAGCAGCAGATGGTTTGTATAAAATGAGAGGCTTTGCCTACCCTGGCCAGTAGAGCTGCATCTCTCATTAGTGCTGAGAGCCTGAGGAGAAGGCATTGTGTGCCTGCCAAAAAGTCTTTCTGACAGCCTCACCTGTAGCAGAGATGAGAATGTTAACTGTCTCTAGCCCCTAATTCTCCTTAAGCATTGCTAAATGAGGAGCAGCACTGGCAGACTTTTTAAGCCTAAAGCAGAGAGGGAGGAGAGAGATATCCAATCCAACCTCTGGTATATGTGTGTGTGTGTGGGGGGGGGAGAGGTGTGGCTTCTTGGGGGTGCATTTTGGAGAAGTGTCAAGAGAAATGCTAAAAGGGCAATCAGCTTGGTATTAAATTGCAAACGAAATTGGGTCTTCAGGGTAAGGAGACATAATGAACTTTCAACTGTAGGTTTCTAAAAATCTTATTAGCCCATTAGACCAGAGGGAGCAAAAGACATAGGGTCCCAATGAGGGTCTTAGCTATTTAACTTAGGAACAACAGAATAACAGAGTTGAAAGGGACTTAGGAGGTCTTCTAGTCCAACCCTCTGCTCAGGCAGGAAAACTGAGGATGCCAAGTCTGAGTGGAGGGCCAGGCAAAGGTGTCAGAATAATCCTTGGAGGGGACCCTATACCAGGCGTCTCCAACCTTAGCAACTTGAAGACTTCTGGACTTCAACTCCTAGAATTCCTCCCAGAATTTTGGGAGTTGAAGTCCACAAGTCTTAAAGTTGCCAAGGTTGGACACCCTTGCCCTATACCATTTCAGAGAAATGGCTGTCCAGTCTCTTCTTGAAAACCTCCAGTTGTTGGAGCATCCAGAACTTC